>NW_026876747.1:0-198565 GCF_032173495.1 Musca vetustissima
GCTGTTTTCTGTAATGGTGGCAATTTTTGTTTTCTTGAGACACACTTTTTTCACAAAGTAACAATATAAAAATTATAATGTCAATACTTTTCATCAATTTTACACAATCGATCGCTGTTACATCCGCCATAAAATGGTATTTAAAAAAAATAGTGGTGTATCTGAATTTTTCCTATCCCAGTCTCTGACTTTTTCCAGATAATAAAACGATTTATAATTAAAATGCACACTACTCACTTCAATGTTTTTATTTTTTTTGAAAACCAATTAACATTTTGTTTGACATTAACATTATAATGTCAACCAATTTTTTTTTCAATTTTTCATACATATCGACGCCTCCGAACCATAGTATGCTAAGTCTGAATAGTGAGTTTTTCAGTAGAAGCTTTCAAAGTATGGAAGTTTCTTAATCGTACGTGCCATGCTAAGTACATTTTTGCTTATAACTTTGGTTTGGATTGGCCGATGATCACCAAAATTTCAGTGAATTTAAATTAAGGACCGTAGTATCTAAAAACGTAGTATCTAACTTTAAAACATGCCAAGTCGACTTAGCATACTAAGGTTCAGAGGCGTCGATATGTATGTATTTCAAAATATATCCTCATTGGATGATGAGTATTTGTTTTCATGTTACTCAACCATATTTCAAGCCTTAAGATATACCCATAGAAAATGTTCTACATATGTATATTCTTTCAAATAGATGTGCTTTTGATGATATTACTCCTCAGTTTTATCTAACCTATGTTAATTCCATGGATCGCATGACTTACTATGAATATTTAAGTAAAATCTGTTTGGTGGTTTTTGAGTCCATAAACAATATTTTATCTCTTTTCTACGTATGGATTTAAATGCAATGTAGTCATGTTGAGTGAATGATGCCTATTTACACTCACGTTACTCAGGAATAGTTTGAAGTCGGTTCAATTTACATGTCCATAATACTTGAGGTATGATTACGTTCGATGCTATAATACCGCATCCTCGGGAAATCATTGAAGTTTATATAGCATATGTTATTCCCAGGGCAAGTTATGACCTTCTGTGAAAATCTCAGTAAAATCTTTTCAGCATTTTTAGAGTCTATGAGGTATGTTTACTATTGATGCTATAACTCCGCATCCTCGCGGAATTTTAAAAGTTTATATAGCCTATGTTACTTTCAGGGCATGCCCCGACATACAGTGTAAACCTCATTAAGATCTGTTCAGCGGTTTTGGCGTCTATCGGTAACATACAAATATTTTTTTTCTATTTATGTATACACATAGATAGTTTTTTTCAATTAATTGTAGAAAATTAACATATTTTGAGAATTGTCCATAATTGACAATTACTTAAAGATATACGTTGCCTATTTTCACCCTAAATATGTCCAAAAAGAACTACGAAGAGATGAAACCATAAAGGTTCGATATAAAATTTTTGGAAGGTTTTCGCGGATTTTTCTCAAGATTTTCTTCCATAAAAACCTTCCCACTGTAATTACCGACAGCTGACAGAAACTTTGAGTCAAATCGGTCCAGCCGTTCTCAATTGATTGGCTCCATTTTTTATATAGATTATTAAAACAAGTGGAAAAGCGTTAAGTTCGGCCGGGCCGAATCTTGGTTATCCTCCACCATAGATCTACTGACAGGTACTTGAATTGAAAATATAGGGAAAATATCAAAAAGTGGACCTATACCGACATTTTTACAAACCGATTATGTAAACCACAATACAAATTTCATCCCACACAGGGACTAGGCCTAAATGCGGGTTATAGTTCATTATTGAACCTTACGTTCAAAGTTTTTATTTCAACATCCTCCGCAGGTGAAATGATTACGACAGACTCTTAGAACCAAACCCAAAATGCGGAACAAATTAGATAACTATTTTACTGTAAACCAGTAAGGAAAGCAGTAAAGTTGGCCGGGCCGACTTCGGGCAAATCGAAAAATATATAGGAATTTTGATGTACCATTTACATAAAATCGGACCAAACTATATATGGGAGCTATATCTAAATCTGGACCGATTTTCACGAAACTTGGCATACATCACTCTAGACTCAATATATATGGGAGCTATATCTGAATCTGAACCGATTTTTCCCAATTTTAATAGGGTTCGTCTTTGGGTCAAATAAATGAGATGTGCCAAATTTCATTCAAATCGGATTATAAATGCGACCTTTATTTTTTTACAATTGAACAACAACAGACGTAGGATAGATGGACGGACGGACATGCACAAATCGACCCAGAAAGTGATTCTATGCATATTCTCAAAAGGAACTATGGGTCTATCTCGTTTCCTTTTGTCTGTTACGAACATATGCACAAAGACATAATACACTGTATCACAGTGTGGTGAAGGGTATAAGGCAAAAACTAATTTCTTCTTAAATTGCTTATCTTTATTTTCCCCTTTGTTACTTAGCATGGTCTCTGTAGTTATTACTTCTCTTTTTTAGAAGCGAAATCAGATTAATATCTTAATATAAAACTAAATATAAGTAAATATTACCTTTTGACATATTTTGTGCCAATTTCAGCTTTTTCCGCGCAATTGAACTCATATAATTTGTAAAAATGTGAAAATTGTCGTTCTTTATCAGTTGACTATTTTTTCCAAACTATAATGGAACCAAAAATACAAAATATCGCACTGTGTACAAAAAAGTATAATTCTGAAATTCGGTATGTAGTTTTGTATTTTATAAACAAATAGAATACGAATGGTACGGGAGAAAAGCAATGCTTTTCGCAATGACTTTGTATAGGACAGAACGAGTAGAGGCAGTGTACTGAAATGTATATTTAGCTGTAAGAATTTTTTTTTGGAAATTGTAGTAAAAATTACTAAATAGGAAAGGTTAATGACAGATATCCGAATTTTAGTATTTATCTTTGAGTATGGCAAATAAAATGTTTTATGAAATATTTTTTGAACATTTTTACTAAAAATTACTGGCAGTTATATGTTTCATATAGAAATAAGTAAAACTACGGAAACAAGCTGCTGAACACCACAAGTACTAAAATAATAGTACTGATATATATATATATATATATATATATATATAAAGTGATGTTTCCAACCACAGTGGAAATATATTATACTGCAGCGAATTCCGATATAATGTATAAAAGGCTGGATCTTTAATGTATAAAAGGCTGGATCTTTAAGTCAAGGATATACTAAAAATACCGACAATTTTTTCCACTGAAGATTTTGTAACACGTGACGCACCAGAAATACCAAATTTCTGCAATTTTAATGGAAATCTTCCCTTTAAAGGCAGGTCTCTGTACTGTGCAAAATATTATTTTAAAAATTCGTCTTATATGGGTACACAAGTACTAAAACGAACTACATATTTCACCATTAGTATGAAATTACCGTAAAGTGCAAAAAGGTTTAAAAAAGTATTATGGTCCTATTTGGATTGGTCCATCGGGAGGATCGAGAAAATAGTACACTTTCAGAAAATATTATTATAAGTCAGTTATTCTCGATTCAGTAGGATAGTAGCTTTAACGTTTCTCTTGGAAATAAATGCTGAGTAAGATCTGCGATTTTCTTAACAAATTAAATACATAGGACCTATCATTATTCGAAACGTTTCAAATTAATACTTAATCAAAACTTATATTGTGTAGCTAAATTAATTATACCCTTCACCACATTGTGGTACAGGGTATTATGTCTTTGTGCATATGTTTGTAACAGGCAAAAATAATCGAGATAGACCCATGGTTCCTTTTGAGAATATACATAGAATCACTTTCTAAGTCGATTTATGCATGTCCGTCCGTCTGTCTGTCCATGTTAAATTGTAAACAAAGTACAGGTCGCATTTATGATCCGAATTGGATGAAATTTGGCATAGGTCACTTATTCGGCCCAAGGACGAACCCTATTGAAATTGGGAAAAATCGGTTCAGATTTAGATATAGCTCCCATATATATATTTAACCGATTTAATGTAAGCGGTCCCTATATATCTTTCGATTTGCACGAAATTTGGTACAGCCTAATCATTTAAGTCTAGAATGATGTCTGCCAAGTTTCGTAAAAATCGGTCCAGATTTAGATATAGCTCCCATATGTAGTTTCGTCCGATTTCTTGTAAATGATGCCCCAAAGTCCCTATATATCTTTCGATTTGCCCGAAATTTAGCATAACGTACTGAATTAAGCCTAGAGTGATGTCTGCCAAGTTTCGAGAAAATCGGTCCAGATTTAGATATAGCTCCCATATATAGTTTCGCCCGATTTCATGTAAATGGTGCCCCAAAGTCCCTATATATCTTTCGATTTGCACGAAATTTGGCATAACGTACTGAATTGAGCCTAGAATGATGTCTGCCAAGTTTCGTAAAAATCGGTCCAGATTTAGATATAGCTCCCATATATAGTTTCGTCCGATTTCATGTAAATGGTGCCCCAAAGTCCCTATATATCTTTCGATTGGCACGAAATTTGGCATAACGTACTGAATTAAGCCTAGGGTGATGTCTGCCACGTTTCGAGAAAATCGGTCCAGATTTAGATATAGCTCCCATATATAGTTTTGTCCGATTTCATGTAAATGGTGCCCCAAAGTCCCTATATATCTTCCGATTTGCACGAAATTTGGCATAGCGTACTGAATTGAGCCTAGAATGATGTCTGCCAAGTTTCGTAAAAATCGGTGAAGATTTAGATATAGCTCCCATATATAGTTTCGTCCGATTTCATGTAAATGGTGCCCCAAAGTCCCTATATACCTTTCGATTGGCATAACGTACTGAATTAAGCCTAGAGTGATGTCTGCCAAGTTTCGAGAAAATCGGTCCAGATTTAGATATAGCTCCCATATATAGTTTCGCCCGATTTCATGTAAATGGTGCCCCAAAGTCCCTATATATCTTTCGATTTGCACGAAATTTGGCATAACGTACTGAATTGAGCCTTGAATGATGTCTGCCAAGTTTCATAAAAATCGGTCCAGATTTAGATATAGCTCCCATATATAGTTTCGTCCGATTTCATGTAAATGGTGCCCCAAAGTCCCTATATATCTTTCGATTGGCACGAAATTTGGCATAACGTACTGAATTGAGCCTAGAATGATGTCTGCCAAGTTTCATTAAAATCGGTCCAGATTTAGATATATCTCCCATATATAGTTTCGTCCGATTGCATGTAAATGGTTCCCCAAAGTCCCTATATATCTTTCGATTTGCACGAAATTTGGTACAGTCTGCCAAGTTTCGTGAAAATCAGTTCAGATTTAGATATAGTTCTCATATATAGTTTCGTCCGATTTTACGAAAATTTGGCATAACGTACTGAATTGAGCCTTGAATGATGTCTGCCAAGTTTCGTAAAAATCGGTGAAGATTTAGATATAGCTCCCATATATAGTTTCGTCCGATTTCATGTAAATGGTGCCCCAAAGTCCCTATATACCTTTCGATTGGCATAACGTACTGAATTAAGCCTAGAGTGATGTCTGCAAAGTTTCGAGAAAATCGGTCCAGATTTAGATATAGCTCCCATATATAGTTTCGCCCGATTTCATGTAAATGGTGCCCCAAAGTCCCTATATATCTTTCGATTTGCACGAAATTTGGCATAACGTACTGAATTGAGCCTTGAATGATGTCTGCCAAGTTTCGTAAAAATCGGTCCAGATTTAGATATAGCTCCCATATATAGTTTCGTCCGATTTCATGTAAATGGTGCCCCAAAGTCCCTATATATCTTTCGATTGGCACGAAATTTGGCATAACGTACTGAATTGAGCCTAGAATGATGTCTGCCAAGTTTCATTAAAATCGGTCCAGATTTAGATATATCTCCCATATATAGTTTCGTCCGATTGCATGTAAATGGTTCCCCAAAGTCCCTATATATCTTTCGATTTGCACGAAATTTGGTACAGTCTGCCAAGTTTCGTGAAAATCAGTTCAGATTTAGATATAGTTCTCATATATAGTTTCGTCCGATTTTACGAAAATGGTGCACCAAAGTCCCTATATATTTTCCCCATATATATTTTCGTCCGATTTAATGTTAATGGTGCACCAAAGCCCCTATATATTTTTGATTTCTACGAAAGTTGGCATAGCGTACTAAATCGGGTCTGGAATGATGTGTGCTGAGTTTCGTGAAAATCGATGCATCTACATATATATATATATATACGATTTAATATAATACTGTACCAATGTTCTTATATGCATATCGTACTGAACTTAACACACATCATTCTAGACTTTATTCAGTACGCTGTACCAAATTTCGTGGAAATCGAAAGGTATACAGAGACTTTGGTACACCATTTTCCTTAAATCGGACGAAAATATATATGGGAGTTATATCTAAATCTGAACCGATTTTCACGAAACTTAGCACACATCATTCTAGGCTTAATTCGGTACGCTGTGCCAAATTTCGTGCAAATCAAAAGATATATAGGGACTTTGGTGCAGCATTTACCTTAAATCGGACGAAAATATATATGGGAGCTATATCTAAATCTGAACCGATTTTTCCCAATTTCAATAGGGTTCGTCCTTGGGCTAAATAAGTGACGTATGCCAAATTTCATCCAATTCGGATAATAAATGCGACCTGTACTTTGTTTACAATTTAACATGGACAGACACACAGACGGACAGACGGACGGACATGCATAAATCGACTTAAAAAGTGAGTCAGTTGGTACAGATTTAGATATAGTTCCCATATATAGTTTCGTCCGATTTTACGAAAATGGTGCACCAAAGTCCCTATATATTTTCCCCATATATATTTTCGTCCGATTTAATGGTGCACCAAAGCCCCTATATATTTTTGATTTCTACGAATGTTGGCATAGCGTACTTAATCGGGTCTGGAATGATGTGTGCTGAGTTTCGTGAAAATCGATGCATCTACATATATATATATATATACGATTTAATATAATACTGTACCAATGTTCTTATATGCATATCGTACTGAATTTAGTCCAGAATGATGTGTACCAAGTTTCGTAAAAATCAGTTGAGATTTAGATATAGCTCCCTTATATATTATCGATTAATTTTAAGTAATCTGTTCATGTGTGGCTTCCATATATATTTTCGTGCGATTTCAAGTAAATGGTGCATCAAAATCCTCATGTTTATCAAATTGAAGTGAAATTTTGCACAACATCAAAATTGAGCATAGAATAACGTAGTTACGTAGTTCTAGAAGTACATACATAGCCCAAAGGATATAGTGATATTTGTTTGAAGTCGAGTTAAATACGTTTGTCACATTGTAACAAACGAATAAAATGACAAGTCGATTCCCATTTAGTTAAATATCACATATTTTAGTTCATCCAATTTCATGTTAATAGTCCTGTTTAATATACCCATAGTGGTGAAGGGTATCATATAGTCGGCCCCGCCCGACTTTTCTACTTTCCTTACTGGTTTTTATTTATTTTTACTATGCTAGTATATATAGGCCCATCTTTTGATATAACCCCATCTAAAAGTTTCGCTTCTTTTTGGTTATTAACACATTCTTACCGAATTTTCTCATTGAAGTGGCTATAATTCGACATATCGGATTCGTGAAAAATAAATTTGAAAACAGTTTTCTAACTGGAGCGCCTTTAATTTGGAAAACTATTTTTCGGAGTACACACATCCTACTATCACCGTTAACACCGTTACCGTTAGATGTACCGATCGACTTAACTAATTCGGAATGCACCCCATGTGGTAGAAGCCGAACTGAACCAAATTTGTACTTATCTTTTATTTAACTTTTATTGGACCTTGATAAATTTGAATTGAATTCGCAGATGCAACTTCGCATTAATTACGACATAAATACATGTTATCAACATGCTACCGTTGTAAAGCCATATTCCTGATGAGCCGCTTAACTCCATGGTATTCCTTAACATTGCAAAACTTTGATCATTAAGCTCGACTAGAAACAGAAAAAACTGACTTTAAAAAATTTTCTATTTTTCTATACAAAGATAATTTAAATGCAATGAGACTCCGTTCCCCCCTGGTCGTAACACAAATTTTGAAGGTGGGTACGTCATTTTCCCAATATACATCAGAAATGTATAAAATATTGTGCTGCTAAATGAAAGATTTAATATCTTCCTTGTTACATTTTCGGGCCTTTATTTTATGGGAACGGACCGGATTATAATATAAAATACTGAATAAATTCCTAAAAAAACATTTAAAATCAATAATTTAAAACGTATTCTATAATACTTGTTTCCGATAGCATTTTCGCAAGTAGTTGAACGTTTAAAGTAAACATTTGCATGGCTACGACTGTAACTATATTAAAACAAAATTGTCTACCTCTCTCTCCCACCTACAAACTACTGAATTGAGGCAATTAAAATTGCCTAAGATAAACCCATAATATTACTTTATTTGGAAATCAATATTGATTTTGTAATGTGTAGGAATTCAATTGTCAATTCAAAATGGAATATTTAAGTCGACAATTATTTTTTTATTTTTCACAGAATAATATCATTCGATTTCAATTTTATTTCATTTCAGCCTCTTGAAATATGCTTCGATGAATGTTCGAAATCCCACCCGAATTCAGCATCGAATAAGACCAATTCCACAGTCGAACGTATTTACGAGAATTACACTCTGGATTTAATCTGTCGCGATGAAAGTAGTTTAAATTTCAAAATAAATTTGCATTCCATGATGGGAAGACGAATGTCAGCGCTTCATGGCAATTCAAAGTCCACACAGATGGCAAAGGAAACGGATGTGACGACAGCAAAAACATTGAAAATAGCTGCATCTTCGTTAAATGCTGGCTCCACCTACGTTGAAGACGGTGTCACTTACGGTGATGCTGCTGATGTTGAAAGCATTGGCGATGACGGCGAGACAGTGATATTTGTTATAAAAATACATTTGGCCAATGAAACTCAAAATTTTTTTGTTTATCTGGTGAGTATTTACGTGCATGTGTGCAGGCAAGTTATTTGACTTGTATAAAAACAAAATTCAGAGACTTTAGGCGAATGGAGCAAAAATTGGATTTAAACCAGTAAGGAAAATAGTAAAGTCGGCAGGGACCGACTATATGATACCCTTCACCACTTTGGATATATTCAACAGATGCACCATTTACTTAAAATCGGACGAAAATATATATAAAAGCTAATACGAAACACCATTTAACTAAAATCGGACGAAACGATTCCTACACAATGTTGCAATATAGGCAATATAAATTTCAATACGTTGTGCAAAATTTTTGTGCACTTTTTACTTAAAATCGGATGAACCTATATCTAGGAGCTGTATCTAAATCTGAAACGATTTCAACAACGATATTAAAAATACCGTTGGATAGGCCTATCTTTCCTCTTCCTAGTAAAATGATAACAAAAATTGCAGATTGTTTACAAAAACACAAAAAAACGGTCATAACATACTCATCTTTTTAGAGCGCACAAGATGTACTAGGTCTCTATAAAAGTTGCGACAATTCTTGTCGATTTTTACTTTAGTATTATCAACTCAAAAATTGTACATGTAGGTAATATGGAAATTTGACCTTACCCTTCAACACTTTGGGTATACACTAGTGTGTTTATTGTAAGGACTAGTAATTATATAGGTATAACATCCGTCATTGGAGGTAAAAAAGATAAATAAAAACCAGTAAGGAAAGTAGTAAAGTCGGACGGGGCCGACTATATGATACCCTTCACCACTATGGGTATATTAAACAGGACTATTAACATGAAATTGGATGAAATAAAATATGTGATATTTATCTAAATGTGAATCTATTATCTAGATATATCTATAAAGTATGTAAATCGAATTCAAACAAATATAAATAGGTCATACGTTGGGCTATGTCTGTACTTCTAGAAAACGATACTACGCAGTTCTATGCTCAATTTTGTACATTGTGCAAAATTTGATGTCAATCTGACTAACATGAGGAGTTTGATGCCCAACTTACTTGAAATCGGGCGAAAATATATATGGAGGCTCTATTCAAATATTAAGCGATTTCAAGCAAACTTGTCACAGGTTAGGTTATACTAATTTCAGAACGTTTTGTTCCTATTGGTTCCTTGGTGCGTCAATTACTTAAAATATGTGGGAGCTATATAGAAATCTGGACCGATTTTCTCGAATCTTGGCAGACATCACTCTAGGCTTAATTCAGTACGTTATGCCAAATTTCGTGCAAATCAAAAGATATATAGAGACTTTGGGGCACCATTTACATGAAATCGGACGAAACTAAAAATGGGAGCTATATTTAAATCTAGACCGATTTTCACAAAACTTGGCAGACATCATTCTAGACCTAAATGATTAGGCTGTACCAAATTTCGTGCAAATCGAAAGATATATAGGGACCGTTTACATTAAATCGGTTAAATATATATATGAGAGCTACATCTAAATCTGAACCGATTTTTCCCAATTTCAATAGGGTTCGTCCTTGGGCCGAATAAGTGACCTATGCCAAATTTCATCCAATTCGGATCATAAATGCGACCTGTACTTTGTTTACAATTTAACACCAACAGACGGACAGACACACAGAGGGTTAGAATACCCTGTTTCCTTGGATTAATTAAAAAATTAAATTTTAAGTATCGTTAAAAATTTTTGCACACGGTTAAAGTATATAAAATTCTACACCACTTGTCGTTGAAATAAATGTCAAAAGTGGACTGGTGTTTTTGTAGTGAAACTTCAAAGTTAAACTTCATACAAATTTTTGTGCCAAAAAAGGCTGAAAAAAGTGAAAACGTTCCCGTTGAAAATTTTATTTATTTAAAAAAGTATTGTAAAAGTTAAACAGTTTTCAATGGAACCATGAAGTTTAGGTTATTTTGCAAATACTTCGTTAACATTTGAGTATGAAATTGTGTTTGGAAGTGATTAAGATTTAGTTATTTATATTGAAAATGCCAAAAAAATTAATATTTTTATATTTTAAATGGATAAATAGTTATTATTCGTCCACATTCGTGTCATAATTATTGGTTTATATTAAAGAGGACATATGTTATATTGCAAAATTTTACGCTGCCCTTTTCTGCCTTTTAGAAGCTATGCATTGTTTAATACAAGTGTTGCAGCAGTCAAATTAGCTAAAAGTCACATTGATCTCGTGGCTGGTGCTGTTGTTGAGTGTTGTGTTTTCTTGTTTTTCATGTTATTTTTTCTAATTATTTTATTGTTGTTATTTTTGTTTCTTTTAATAATATTCTTTCTTACAATAATATTTTGTTTTTGTTTATTTTAATAATATTCATTGTTTTGACAAATAGTGATTGTGCTGTGCAGTTTCAAGTAGTCGGGTAAAAGGGTTCTTTATTAGAATTTTTTTATAGGTACAAGTTCGAACGTTGTTTTTTATAATCGTCGAAGCTTATGATGAATTCGAGCGCTCAAACAATGATTGACAAGATGACATTTTTAGCTAAAGAAATCAAAAAAACGCACCAAAACGCTAAAAAAAATCTGCCGAAATAACAAAAATATATGTTAATTTAATAAAATGGCACGTGTCGGTTATAGCTGTATCCAGTGGCCATGAGATTAATAATGAAGAATTTCAAATATATGCACACAATACACGACGACTTTTTGTTGAAACGTATCCTTGGTATAATATGCACAAGTTTTTTATTCACGGACCCGAAATTGTGTCAAATGCCCTTTTACATATTGAGCAATTATCAGAAGTTGGTGATGCTGCGGACAGAGATGGCCTGTCAGAAACAGTGACGTAAATGACATACATTTCCGACGTATAATACATACGTCAGAAACGTCGGAAACCCACTCAAAACCATTGTTTTTTATAAAATAGCTATTTACATTTATCGATTTGGAAATAACGTATGCTTTACTCAAATTCATATCGAATATCAAAATTTTTTTCTTAAAAAAATTCAGAATTTTTTATCAGTTCTAGTAAAGAATAGCCAGATATACAGTAAAAATAATATATGTTCTTGAAAATTACTGTATATGACGATGACGATGTGGATGATCAACTTTAAGATGTATAAAATTCAATGTTTAAGTTATCATATTGTACTCCTTGCACTATATACCTACACTGATATTTGGCACTACTTAATAAAATTATACTCAAATATACTTAGAAAACATTATTTTTAACTTATTTTAATGGTATTAACTGAAAAATAAAGAAAAATTATTCTAACATAGCTTCCCTGATTTGATCCAAGAAAACATGGTACTCTAACCCACTGTGAGACGGACGGACGGACATGCATAAATCGACTCAAAAAGTGATTCTATGCATATTCTCAAAAGGAACCATGTGTCTATCTCGTTTCCTTTTGTCTGTTACAAACATATGCACAAAGACATAATACCCTGTACCACAGTGTGGTGAAGGGTATAAGAAGAAGGAATAGATGACGAATAGAGGACATAAATTTTATAGATGACAGCCAGTTAAAATAGATGGTTGCCCTCCAAAAAAGAGGACTTATGGTCACCTTAAATATCTGATCTGGAGCTATATTAAAATCTAAACCGATTTCAACAAAACTTCGCACAAATCATTATAGTACTGCAATCCATAATGGCACAAACCCTGCGAACTTAGTGCATCATCTACATAAAATCGGTCAAATATATATATATATATATATGGGAGCTGTATCAAACTTTATACAGATTTCCACAAAACATAACCCACATAGACTCAATATGACACTGGAATCCAAATTTCGTCTGAATCGAACAAACCTTGGGTGTTTAGGGGCCCTTTTACATAAAATCGCACGAACATATATATGGGAGCTATATCGTAATCTCAACCGATATATAAGTGGGGGGTTATATAAAAATTTGAACCGATTTCAAGAAAACTTAGCAGATGCCATTGTATACTCAATCCATTACGGTATGCAAAATTTCGTCTCAATCGGATACAAATTAGGAATTTTGTGCAGAATTAACATCAAATCAATGAAATTATATATGAGAGCTATATCTAAATCTGAATCGATGTTCGCAATAGGGTTTGTGCCTGGGCCTAATAAATAATTTGTGGTTAATTTTTATCTAAGTCGGATCATAAATACAACCTGTACTTTGTTTACAATTCTACATTAACAGACGAACGGACATGCATAAATCGAATCAGAGAGTGATTTGCCAGTTACAATCATATGCACAAAGACCACAGTGTGTTGAATGGAATAAACATTTGCATATATACACACAGTTTTTGCAATGTCGCTTGTACAAAGTAAGGTACTGGTTGGTAAATATATATTTAACGAGGTTCGACAGACCTATTCTCAAACCGCTCAAAGGAGATTCAAGAATTTGTATTTTTTGTACATACAAAAAAAAAAACTAGGTGCCAGTACATTTTATATGACTTTCAATGTAATGTAATGTTTAACATTTCTATACCCTTCACCGCACTGTGGTACCGTATAGTATGTCTGTTTGTAACATGAAAAGGAAACGAGGTAAATAGTTGCTTTTGAAGATATATGTATATAGAATCAAAGCTTTATTCATGTCCGTCTGTTCATGTATTATTGTGTAGGTCCCATTTATGAACCGAACTGGATGCAAGGCGGTACAGCTAATTTAATAGACCCAATGACAAAAATCGGTTCAAATTTGGTTATAGCTCTAATATTACAATGTTCACATGCTTGTCCGATTGAAGCGAAAATTTGCACAGTATTCTGAAATAAGTCTTGAATGTTAACGTGTGTTAAATATAGTTGGTTAATATATGTATGTATGTAGACCACATAATTACTTTCTGATTCCATATCAATGGTCTTCCAGAAATTCTATGTCTATTATATTGAGAGGATATTGTAAATAGAAGTAAAGTGGTGATGAGCATGAGTGTCAAAAGATCGCCCCCCGTCCGACCTTTTAAACTTTTTATATTGGTTTATCATAAGCATTGTACGGTTTATACATATGTAATCCGTGGCCCTTCGCAGTCCCTAATTAAGGGGACCCCCCATTCTCGGGGTCAATTTATTGTGTCAGCATCAAGTGACGGATAAAGGGCTTCTCAAACTTTAAACGCGTTTTTCTCTTTTGCGAATGGCGGGTACGATAACTCAAAAACTAATAACCCAATCGATTCCAAATTTTACACGTTTCTCTGTGAGTGTATAGCTATCGTATGAACTAGGATAAAGTCAATCGGTGAAGATCTTTCTTATTTTTTAACTTGGTTTTTAGACAAAAATCGGCGATTTTCCAAAAATATTTTTTCAAAGGTCCGCCATTTTGTTAATTTTAGAGCGAAGTCAATAATCCTAGTTCATACGAGAGCCAGACATGTACTCTTTCTAACACCGTTGGAATTTTCGGATTCCGGTGTTCCAGTGAGGAGTTATTATGCCCGCCATCAAAAATAAGGACTTTTCTTTAATTACAAAAAACAACAACAAAACAATAACAAAAATTTTTTGTAAATTATTTTTCTTCACTTTTAAATCTTCAAATATATATGTGCAAAGTTACAAACCTTAACAAGCATTGGTATTGATTTACCAACCCATTGAAAATCTTGAAAAATTAAAATCGTGAATGGATGGGGTTCCCTTAAGTTATCAATTTATCATTTTATTTATTGTAATGTGCAGGAAGATAACGATTTATATACAGAGACTTCTGCAAACTTTTTGTAATGAATGATGCTGGGTACTCATATAATCCATTCTTGAGTTTTAAGTAATTTGTACTTCATATGTATATACATATGTGCCCATGATTTTGAAAGTGGTATAAGTCATATTTTGTTTGTTTCGAGATATTTAGAGTTTTGCATTTTAAAGGATTAAAACATATTCTTGCATTATGGATTATGATTTTTCGACATTAAAGTAGTCCCAACAAACATGTATTTATTATGATTGTGATATTTATTGTCATTTTTAAAAGAAAATGTGGTTTTGAAAGGTTTAAATGACTTGTACCACTTTCAAAATTAACTGCATGTCTTTATAAATGACTTATACCAAAATGAAAAAACTTTATTAGTAATTAACGTTTTATTGAAACTTATTTCATTGTGACAATGTAAATTATTCATTAGTATTTAGAGAAATAAAGTGTTTGTGAAAAATTGGTGGAATATAGGGTAGTAGATCCATCATATCTTTACGTTTTTTTTTTTTGTTATTGGTCTAATGGAAGTAAATCAATATTTCCGTATATTGTAGGTCTTCCTTTTTTAGGTGAGAGGTCTTATACTTTGAATTCGGAGTTGTCATCCAATGAAGTTTTATAAAACATCTTATATGGGGCATTTTTAGAAATCTGATCCATTGTATTTTTAACCAAGGCACAGACAGCTTCTATTCTATTATTCTATTCGTTGATTCTTTTAGTTGTTTTGTAGAAATAAAATCTTTTTGATCCATTTGTACTACCGAAAATGGGGTTCTCATCTTACATGATTCTTTAAATTATAATAATGCTCAGGGACTTATAAATAATTAGATTTTTTAATTTTAGTTTCTATCAAACCAAAATCCCGATCATTTAGCAATAAAGAATGGCCGGATACCATAAATTTATAATCAATTGTTTCAACATTATTATCAGATGATTGAAAAATGTTTAACCATAATAAAGCTATGTTAATGTTTCGATTTTGTCCTGAGCAGGCATCACTGTAAGCTATTATATGCTTTTGAGTGGTAATGTGCTATTTCTCTTTATTTTTCTCATATTTTATGCATAATTCTGTATATGGCGTTCATTTTGCGTCATCTTGATTTCATTTTGCGCTCTTCCATTTGTATGGGTTCTGCATCTGATTCATCAGAAGACGATATCATTCTTATTCGTTTCCATTTCTTGGGAGCATTACTTCCATTTATTCGGCGTAAACTGTCTACAATTAACTTTAAATAGTAGGTTTTAACCTTAAAAGTTTTACTTCAACCTACCTGAACCACTATCTGAAGACTATGACAAAAATACTTTGTGAACACACTGACTTATACCACAATCAAAACCAACAATATCTGTATTTCAGTTAACAACTAAAAAATAAACACATTTTAATGACTTAATTTGCATGGCATGCTGCTACTTTCTTCAGATTATACTATTTTATTAAGATTTGAAAAGTAAAAGCTGATAAAGTAGATTTTAAAATTTTTTGACTTATACCACTTTCAAAATCATGGGCACATATTATACTTACACAATCACAAGACAGCTTGGAGTATTTAATATTTTCAAATTGGAAATTTGTTGAATTTTGAAAATTCGACCCCATGCAACAATAATTGGCGACAATTCTTTTTTGTGATGGTTTAGGTATATGTAAATGAAAATATTTTTCAGATTCTAAATATGTTTAAGATTTTACAGAAACAAACACTGTTTTACGCTTTCGTACAGGGTCTATGTGCGCGGTTTTGAAATATTTAAAATTGTTTGAACATCTTCAAATACAAAACATTTACATTAATGTTATTTTGCCCTAAAAGGCATAAAACTCAGTACAATGTTTTCAATTGGTAAACATTTTGACATAGACTGTACATAAGGATAAAAAAGCTTCAGTACTTTTGGCGGATTATTTTGGATACCATTTGTATTTTGTTTTTGCAAAATAGTCAGACTGAATCCCAGTTTGTTTTTTTTATATAAAACACAAATATTTATTAGTGGCGAATGTATGGCATTGTCTTGATCATTGATCCTAATCTGTTCCCTTATTTTTTTTTTTTGTAGAGATATGCTCCCCAGAATCTATTTATTGCTTCGTTACAAAAAAACTTTCATACCCAAATGTCTCTTGTATCCAATGTTGCTGGGAAAAAAATGCTAAAAAGTGCTAAAAATTTTAGAAAAGTGCCAGAAAAAAGTGCTAAAATTTTATATTAAGAAATATATTTTCTGGAATCTGGTCAACAATAAAACATGACTGTTTTGATAATGATCGGTCAATATTTAGCGGACTTTTGTGAGAAACATACAAAAATTATTCCAAGCCATTTATTTATTTTTTAATGCCTGAAACAGTTGCTAGTATATACAAGTTGCTAGTATATACAAGATACTTGAATATGGGAGTTATACTACAATGTTCACATTCTGATATTGTTTAGAAGTATTATTAACACAGAAGGACGTTTCGAAGAACATTGAAGGTCAGTGGTAAGTATGCAGGAATTCGTTTCGAAGAACATTGAAGACCAGTGGTAACTATGCAAGGTATCATATGGCTGGTCTCGACCGATTATACTGCTCCGATTACTGATTTAACATTGGAAAAAATCAAACTTATCGTGTAAAACATACAGAAATTTAAATTTGTCAAAGTGAAATCGAAAAACGACAAAGTGCTAAATTGGCAACACTGCTTGTAACAAATCGAAGTATTTATGTTACGAGCGATAACACCTCAATGAGAAGTTCGTTTATGCCTGACTTCGTGTTTAACAAGGCATTTGCAGACAACTACTGTTAAGTCCGCACTATAGGGACTTGGGTGGTTGGCAGGTACAGTGCAACGAATCTCCCGATAGAGTCAGTACGCCCAATGCGTACTCGTGAGCAAAAATAAATATGTAAATAGAAATAAAACACAATATGTTTATGAATAAAAGGTTTCGACCAATGCCGAGTATTTATTGGTAAACAATATTACCTGAATGGTACAACAATATGTACGGTGGCTTACTATAAAGCCTAAGTGTTTCCAACAATATGTGTGACCAGTAGGTTGCAACGAGAGTAGTCAAGTACTAAGTAATAATAACGTTTGTTTACACAAAGATGCCTAAAGGTGGCGCAAAAGCAAAATGTCAACAAATGTCCGTTGAAATCTGTCAGCCTCATACTATTACAAGGATGTAATAATGAGGAGTAGACAGATTTCAACGGCTACGACCTTTCAAATTAAAGGCAAACTATTTAACTATTTTAAACAGCCATTCTTGCTTAAACATTTGCCCTTGAAACATCTATATGTTTTAACAAATATAATAAATTTATAAATTACGACATAGTGCATGGTGAGCAAAACCTTTTACATTTTTTCAAATATTTTTTTTTCATTTTTTTTTTTTTGTTTTTTTTTTCAAAAAACAAGCTTACAAACTAACGATTGAGCCATTAGGGACCCCGCGATTACACAGATCATGAAGGATCTATTGTACGAAAGGGCCATTAGGGACACCGCGAAACGATAGAGCCATGAAGGACCCCGCGAAACGAATGTGTCATTAGGGACCCCGCGGAACGAAAGGGCCATTAGGGACCCAGCGAAATGTGAGCTAAATTGTGTGACATTTGTTGAGGGCCGCCTTCCAACAATTTCGTACGAATTACGAAAGCAATTTATGTTATAGGACCAGTAATTATCCAGCCGAATTTTGTATTTTGAGCGAGCAGCGATCCAGACGAGAGTCGAAAATTATGATTTTGTATGATTTTTGGAAACAAGTCTGCTCCTATCAAAATATCTACTGGACGAGATTCAAGGAAGTCTGGATCTGCCAAAACTATATTTGACAAATCCGATTTAAGGTCCGATGTAATGGAGAAGAATGGAAGATTTCCCGATATGGAATCTACTACCAAGGCCGACGTTTCCAAACTGTGAGACCTATTAGAAAGACTGCTAAGTTTCAACTAGCACATTTTTCGACATGTAGTAGCGACAGTACAATTTACTCCGCGAATTGTCGAAATTGTGGATTTGACCGGTAGCTTCAATTTCTTCTGAAGTCGCTCGGAAATGAAAGACGACTCAGAAGCCGGATCTATTAGCGCTCGAGCAGGAAAACAAGCACCATGGTTAACAATATCGACCATGGCTGTTCCCAATAGAACTGCTTTGTTTTGCGCGGCGTGAAATGTTTGTCGAATAGCAGTGATGACCGATGCGGGTGGATTAATCACAGTGGAACAAGGCGAACGATTATTATTAACATTTAAATTGCGTGGTCGAAAAGGTGGTGCCGAAGACGATAAATTAGAATATATAGGAGTCACCATCTGACTCGGAGTGCTCACTATAGATCTATCTCTGTGCAATAGAGTATGATGTCTCTGATTGCACTTTCGACAACAACGACTATTACAATTTTTGACTTCGTGTCCCCTACGAAGACAATTAACACACAGACGATGCTTTTTGACCAATTTAAATCTATCGACAGGTGTACAATTTACAAACCGCTAGCAATAATGTATTGTATGTTGCTCTGAACAAAGAACGCAACATGAATCAGGCGACGAACGAGGATTGGAAGCTATACATTTACGAGATACGGAACTCTTTCTATTATTTGAGTTTGACACAGTATTACCATTTCTAATCTCATGCAAACACAGAAGAGTACGAATTCTCTCTGTCAAGAATGCATCTAAGGCTTTCCAAGATGAAAGAGACGATTTGGATTTAACACTTTGCTCCCATAAAGCGTGTGTCAATTTAGGCAATTTTTGTAAACAAATGAATACCACAATCGGAGCCCAATTATCCGTAGGTATGACATAGATTGCCATTGCGGAAAGGCAACTATTAATTCCGCGTTGAAGTGACTTAAGTCCTGAACTACTTTCCTGATCCAGCACAGGAAGGCCAAACAACATTTTCAAATGGCTATGAACAATAAGACGTGGATTATCATAAGTGGAATTCAAGGCATTCCACGCAGGTTCAAAACTCCGATGTGTCAAAGGAAATTTCGAGACGATTTCTCGAGCCTCACCACTAGTTTTACTCACCAGATGACATAGACGCTCAATGTCTGTCAATCGGGAGTTATTAATATAAACCGCACTAAATAAATCTCTGAAAGTGGGCCAATCAAGAATATTTCCACTGAAAATATCGATGTTGCATGGAGGAATCGCGAGATTATGAAGGTTATCAACATTAGGAGAATCAACAACAAAGCTTTGACATACTCTAGTATTCCCAATATTCAATATTGTGGAGCTAGATGTCTGCATTCCCACCTCGCGAGAGGAGTGGGACGACGAGCTCATGTTATGAAGGGAGACATCAACTGACGGCTTTCCAGAAAGAATATTAGCAGGATGCTCCATTTCTGAAACTACTGAATTGCTCGTTGGGGAATTCAGGGATGATTTATTAGATTTTCTAAGGTTAGATAACAGTCTATTTATAATTGATGAACAATGCATATATTCTTTTGACGAAACCTTATATTTACTATATTCAAACTCAACATCATCAAGATTTTCAATGTGTGGGAGACATTTATTAAAACTTTCCTCAACCGATTTCCACAGTTTTTTGATTTCATCACTCCTAACCTCAAGATCATAAATATCTAATTCATCTTCCTTCAAGGCACCGAAGTGTGCAGCGAATCTCACCATAGAGTTGGAAGCACGAATGAATAAATTCAAGGGAGTGGACGCCATTTTATAAATTTAACCAAAAATATTAAATAATTCTATGTTCAGGAAAAGTCAGTGGAGAATTAAAGAAAAAAGAAATGTCGAAATAAAATGAAATTTATCCGAAAAAGATAAAAATTTTAACTAGTCAAATCAAAATTCAAAAATATTATAAGAGGAACGAAATTTGCAAAAATATAAGATTTTGAATCCAAATAGCGGAATAGATTTCCAACTTTAAATCTAATCTACCTAGCTCTCAATAAAATTCCTCTATAATGGATTAAAGATTCAATTTACAATACGATATTAATTTGTCCAAAATCAGAAAAGTTAAATAATATTAAGTCGAATATTACGTTTAAATTATCTTACAAAAACGAAAATCTAACAATTGTAGTAAACAATCAAACAAACTAGCTACCAATTGCAGCGTATAAATGACTAAATCAAAAACAACCTACCGATTGTAGGGTTTTATGATTAAAAATCACAATAAAAATCAAATAAATATTAAAAATCTTCACAATTATAAATTTGCAATTCCACCATTTGCGCCCTAAACAATACAAAATCCAATTGATCAATTGTAGAGCAGTTTTAATAATATGCAACTATATGCAATAAAACACAAATAAATATTTAAAATCCACAAAATTATTTATATGCAACGATATGCTTAATATGCACCCTACACTATACGAAAGTCTAAACGACCGATTGTAGGGCATAAAAATATTCACAACAAATATTAAAATCCAAAAAAAAAAAATTAAATAATATGCAACTATATGCACAATGAAACAAAAATAAGTTATAAAAATCGAATAAATTATTAATAGGCAACAATATGCTAAATAAGCACCCTACACTATACAAAAGTCCAATTGACCGATTGTAGGGTGCGCTGGATTTGTAAATGTCCAAAATTATGTAAATATTATTCACTGACACAAATATTATATTTACCATAAAATATAATATTATGTGTCACTGTCCTAATATACCAGCCGGGGACTGTGTAATAATACACTGGCCGGAGACCGTGCAATAAAACGGACACAACAGAAAAGGGAATATGCGAAAATGTAATATGTATGCTTACATGCGTGTGTATATCTATGCATGCAGGTGACTGGCTGACCAACTAGCCAGAACAACAAAGCGACGATGCTGGAATATGTAACAATACGTACATGTGTAAATCAACAATTAGGCAGCCACGAATAGGCTGTAAACGTACGTATGTCACAGGAATATTTATGAATATATTTTTGTATATTATCGATGCCTTCAATATGACAAATAATAACAACAATCAAAACAGGAATATTGAGGGATGTTGTTCGCGAATTTAACAACAACAAATTACCGATATGTAAACAATATTGGCTCTACGAATTTAGAGAAAATATGAAAGCAAAAATTCTAATTTTGTTTACAATGTTTCCTTATGACTGTCCGCGAATGGACTTTGACCGATCGTCAACAAAAGGAGGGAATCCGTGACGCGTTGTAATGACGGCCACACAAACAAACAAAACACTTTTTTATTATTGTTTTTGCTCACTGCACTATACGTACCAATAATTATTTTAATATTAAAGCTGTGGACTGTAATAGCAGCAACTCAATGGTCTTATCCAAAAGAAGCCAATCCCTATCGCGGCTCGAAGTGACCAAATGTTAAGTCCGCACTATAGGGACTTGGGTGGTTGGCAGGTACAGTGCAACGAATCTCCCGATAGAGTCAGTACGCCCAATGCATACTCGTGAGCAAAAATAAATATGTAAATAGAAATAAAACACAATATGTTTATGAATAAAAGGTTTCGACCAATGCCGAGTATTTATTGGTAAACAATATTACCTGAATGGTACAACAATATGTACGGTGGCTTACTATAAAGCCTAAGTGTTTCCAACAATATGTGTGGCCAGTAGGTTGCAACGAGAGTAGTCAAGTACTAAGTAATAATAACATTTGTTTACACAAAGATGCCTAAAGGTGGCGCAAAAACAAAATGTCAACAAATGTCCGTTGAAATCTGTCAGCCTCATACTATTACAAGGATGTAATAATGAGGAGTAGACAGATTTCAACGGCTACGACCTTTTAAATTAAAGGCAAACTATTTAACTATTTTAAACAGCCATTCTTGCTTAAACAATTGGTACAATTTGGATTTGGGTGAACCTATAGAACGGGAACAATCAAATTTGGAGTCGGGATCACTGTTGAGGTGTAAGATTAATTTATGTAGGAAGTTTTAGAAATTTGTACTAAGTGTACTAAATTTGGTACATTTTAAATTGTGGGTGAAGCGATAGAGAGCTGATAGAGTTTGAATCTTGAAACATGGATTTAGGATCAGTGTGGGGGGTATGTTTGAGGTGTGTAAAATGTTTTAGAAATTTGTACTAATGTGTACTAAATTTGGTACAATTTGAAAAAGTTGGAATCTTGGATTTTGGATCACTGTGTGGTGTATGATTGGGGTATGTAGGAAATTTTGGAAATTTGTACTAATGTGTACCAAATTTGGTACAATTTAAGTTGTGGATTGAGCGAAAGAGTTGGAATTCTGAAATTTGGATTAATAACAGTGTGGGGGGTAGTATTGGCGTGTGTAGAATGTTTTGGAAATTGGTACTACGGTGTATAAATTTGGTACAATTTGAATTGTGGGTGAAACGATAGAGTTGGAATTCTGAAATTTTGATTTAGGTTCACTGTGGAGGTTTAGCATTGGGGTGTGTAGGAAGATTTGGAAATTCGTACTACTCTATACTAAATTTGGTACAATTTGAATTGTGGGTGTACCGAAAAGTTGAAATCCTGAAACTTGGATCACTGTGGGGGTGTTGGTTTGGGTTAAGATGGAAGTTTTTGAAATTCATACTACTGTGTACTAAAATTGTTACAATTTGAATTGTGGATCAACCCGTAAAGTTGGAATCCTGAAACTTGGATGTACAAAATTTTATACTATTTGAATTTGTTTGAACCGATAAGTCTGGAATACTGAAATTGGGGAAATAAGCTTTTCATTGGATTATATGAAGTATATGGTAATGGAAAGCAATAGAAATGAAATCGGTTATAAGATTTCTGTTGGATGGTTGAGGTGGGTACTTTTGGACATTTATATTAATGTGTGTTAAATGGAATTAAATTTTGTAAAATTCGGATTTAGGTGAACCTTTAGAGGTCGAATAATGAAATTTGGTACTTAGTGGTACTACTAAATGTGATACAAATTGGATTTAGGTGAACCAATAGAATTCTGAAATTTGAAATTAAGATTGGGGTATGTTGGAATTAAGATTGTGGTATGTGGGAACTCGAACTTATGGTGGTTAAAGTAGGTAGTTATGGAAATTTATATTATTGTGCACTAAATGATACTCAATTTGGATTTGGGTGAAGCTATATTTGATTTGAGTACAAGGGGTAAAAAATGACACCAAATTTAGTATAGAGGTAGATTTCTGTTGCGGTCGGAATGGTTGTGTAAGGTTGAGATATAGAGGTAGAGATATAGAGGTAGGTAGGAAAAACGTACTAAAGAGAACATATGTACTAAATGGTTCTAAAATTTTAATAATGATCGGTATAGGGTTTTAAATACATCCCACATTCGCTAAAGAAGTAGCGGGTATATGCTAGTATTAAATAAAATAGTTATTAAAGTGTTGTTAAGATAACCGCTGTGTTTTAATTAATCAACAACCCTAATAGTGACCTCGTCTACGGAGAAACAGAAACAAAATGTACAAGAAGCAATTGCGGCAACATTCGTTTCACAACGCAGTCGTACACACGTACTCCACCAAACGAACATGCATGCTCAGTTTTGATCAACATCAATTTAACTGTCATTTCCTTTCTCAGAACGAGCCAACAAGAACATTTTTGCAAACTTATGATTGATGCCACACACAAACTGAGACAACGTATTCCAGTCAACTATAAAGAGACTGACTCCCGCAGTAGTGAAGAAGAAGCTCAATTCTTCGAAAGCAGTAACCTCGTAACAGACAATAATATGTCCGCAGAATTAGAACGACAAATTCAAGAACATCAAGAACAACTGGCCGCGTTATGTAGTACATCTCGACAAGAGGACACACGACCAAACCTACAAAAGGTGCACATTCCTAAATTTAACGAACGGAACCCACATTTATGGTTGGCACAAGTTGATCGTTATTTTGCTTTGTGCAGCATAACATCGGATAACGACAAATTCGACCTAGTGAGTGTCCGTCTTGAAGACGAAGTATTGTATATATTATTACAAATCAACCGAACTCAAACAAATATTCTGCAATTAAGGACAGAATTATATCCAAATTTGCCGAATATCCCGAGTCAAAACTATCACGTTTAATACATGGTGGTGAAATAAACAGCATGAAGCCAACGTCAATTCTAGCACACATGAAACGACTTCATCCAGGTAAAGGCAATGAGGCTGAACACTTTTTCTTGGACAAATGCCTGAAAACATGAGACATTTTCTTACCGCCTCACAGTGGGTTAGAATAGCCTGTTTTCATGGATTAATGAAAAAATAAAATTTTAAGTATCGTTAAAATTTTTTGCACCTGGTTACAGTATATAAAATTCTACATCACTTGTCGTTAAAATAAATGTCAAAAGTGGTCTGGTGTTTTTGTAGTGAAACTTCAAAGTCAAACTTCATAGAAATTTTTGTGCCATAAAAGGCTGAAAAAAGTGAAAACGTTCCCATTGAAAATTTAATTTATTTAATAAAGTATTGTAAAAGTTAAACATTTTCCAATGGAATATGAAGTTCAGGTTATTTTGCAAATACTTCGTTAACATTTGAGTATCAAATTGTGTTTGGAAGTGATTTAGATATAGCTATTTATATTGAAAGTGCCAAAAAAATTAATATTTTTAACTTATAAATGGATAAATAGTTATTATTTCTCAACATTCGTGTCATAATTTTTTGTTTTTATTAAAGAGGACATAAATATGTGTTATTCTGCAAAATTTTACGCTGCCCTTTTGTGCCTTTTAGAAGCAATGCATTTTTTAATACAAGTGTTGCAGCAGTAAAATTAGCTAAAAGTCACATTGATCTCGCGATTTGTGCTGTTGTTGTGTTTTCTTGTTTTTCATGTTATTTTTTTCTAATTATTTGTGCTCTTCTTTTCCGTATATTATTGTTGTTATTTTTGTTTATTTTAATAATATTCTTTGTTTTGACAAATAGTGATTGTGTTGTGCAGTTTCAAGCAATCGGGTAAAAGGGATTTTTGAAAGGGTTTTTTATTAATATTTTTATAGATACAAGTTGGAACGTTGTTTTTTATAATCGTCGAAGCTAATGATGAATTCAAGCGCACATACAATGAATGACAAGATGACATTTTTAGCTGAAGAAATCAAAAAACCCACCAAAATGTTTAAAAAATCTGCCGAAATAACAAAAATAGGTGTTAATTTAATAAAAAAATGCACGTGTTGGTTATTACTGTATCCAGTGGCCATGAGATTAATAATGCAAATTTTCAAATATATACACACAATACAGGACGACTTTTTGTTGAAACGTACCCTTCGTATAATATGCCTACCACTTTGCACAAGTATTTTATTCACTTACACAAAATTGTGCAAATGCCCTTTTACATATTGAGCAGTTATCAGAAGTTGGTGATGTTGCGGTCAGAGGTGGCCTGTCAGAAACAGTGACGTAAATTACATACATTTCCGGCGTATAATACATACGACAGAAACATCGGAAACCCACTCAAAACCATTAGGTTTTTGATAAAATAAATATTTACATTTATCGATTTGGAAATAACGTATGCTTTATTCAAATCCATATCGAATTTCAAAATTTTTTCTCAAAAAGTTCAGAATTTTTTATCAGTTTTAGTAAATAATAGCCAGATATACAGTAAAAGTAAAAAAATGTTCTTGAAAATTACTGTATATGGTGATAATATTTAAATAAATGGCGTTTACTACATTTTATACAGGTATATGACGTTTTCTACGTTTCACATTTTTGACAGTCGAAAACCTGAAAATTAGTCATACAGGCCATTCCTGGCTGCGGATGATGATGATGTGGATGATTAGCTTTAAGAAGTATAAAATTCAATGTTTAAGTTCTCATATTGTACTCCTTGCACTATATACCTACACTGATATTTGGCATTACTTACTAAAATTATACTCAAATATACTTAGAAAACATTTTTTTAAACTTATTTTAATATATTAACTGAAAAATAAAGAAAAAATATCGTAATATAGCTTCTCTGATTTGATCCATGAAAACATGCTACTCTAACCCACTGTGCGCCTGGGAGGAAGAAGACGTCGAGAATTGGTGAAGACCGCTGATTTGTCAGCGGTTTGAAGCCAACAACAATTGTGTTAATTCTCTTTCTACATCGCAACAACCAGTTGTTGATGCCATTAACCAACAAATGTCTTTCATCGACATGTGCCAAACAATAACGGAACTTTCGGAGAAAGTCGACAAAATCCAACAACAAATTAGTAAGAACACACGACATCGTTCTAAATCGTTCAACAAGTGGACAGGATTCAAACTAACGGAATTTCGCGACAACGCAAGAAAATGTAAACCTGATTGTGCAAGATTACATCCGGAAAACTAGCTGGGCTGTCGTCAGTCAAATCGGTTGGCGACAGCGGCAACGACAACACATGTGAAAGACGTCTACTTCTTTACGACAAATCAACAAATACCAGATTTCTTATAGATTCTGGATCGGCGGTATCAGTTATACCTCCATCTATGATAAAGCAGGAACTCAAGCCGTCCAAACTAGCACTTTTGGCAGCAAATCAAAGCGAAATCAAAACTTTTGGCGATTGTGTATTGAAACTTGACCTCGGACTTCGACGTGAATTCAAATGGTTGTTTGTGATTGCTGAAGTACACACACCAATAATAGGTGCTGATTTTCTCTTTGATTTACTTATTTATCTCAAACAAAAACGTCTCATTGACAATAAAATCAAATTATCCACTCATGGTGACGTTTTACAAACCAAAGAGTTTGGAATTTCGACGTTGAATCCCGTATGATCCTTCGCTGACCTGCTAAAGGATTTTGAAGACATTACAAAAAGGACAACGCTTCGGAAAACAACAGGTAATAAATTGAAAGCAGCTAAAGCCGAAATGGATTACCTAGTCGAACAAGATATTTGCCGTCCATCAAAAAGTGCTTGGAGTAGTCCTATACATATGGTCGCGAAGAAAACTGGCGGTTTGAGCGTCTGCGGTGACTGTCGTAAACTCAACTCACAAACAGTCCCAAACCGCTACCCCGTAGCACACATACACGATTTTTCTGAAAATCTTTATGGTACCAGAGCCTACTATCAAATACCAATGGCTGACGAAGACATCGCAAAAACGGCAGTATGTACAGTGTTCGGACTACTGGAAATTGTGTACATTCCTTTTGGTTTAAGGAACGCCACACAGATATTCCAAAGTTTTATGGACAACGTGTTCAGAGGAATTGATTTCGTTTTTTGTTATATTGATGACATCAACATTATGTCCGAATCCCTACAACAACATCGAGAACATCTTTCTACAGTCTTCGAAATTTTACGCCGACATGGTGAGTCCAAACAAATGTAATTTTTGTGCACCTGAGGTAAGATTTCTTAGCTACGTAATTAACGCAAATGGTTGTTCTCCGCCTACAGATCGTATTGAGGCTATCAAAAATTATATGAAGCCAGAAAACATCTGTGAACTTCGTCGTTTTATTGGAATCTTAAACTACTACAAACGCTGTATACCCCACGTAGCACATCGTAGCAAATGGCGCCAACGTGGGGCTGCTACAAAGCAGTCCAATTTCAGTAATTGACATACATATTTTTTTCTATCTTTCTAAATGTGAGTCCTAGTTAATTGTTCAATGAACGGTCAACACTGTGCCACAGGCAGATAGAAGAAAAAAATATGTTCTTTCTTTTTCCATCTAACATGACAAACACTCTCCATAGATTTATGAGTCGAATTTCTTTGGAATATAATTCTGCTTAATTTATGCCATAAATCTGTGTATTGTTTTTGGTCATGTAACGATACTCTTGAATTTTCAGAGACTGCCTCCATAAATGTTTAAAATGTTCAGAGAGTGCTTTGCATTTAAATTCTGGAGAATCTTAGCATAATACCAGCTTAACTAGTTAATTTATAATAATGGACTTTTACTGAAAGAAAGTTTCCGGTATAACAATAAACTTCATTTTGCCTACCTTAAGCGAAATGATCGAAAATTGTTTAAACAAAGTCAGTTAATAAAAGCTTCATATAAAGCATTAACTTGTTATGTTCTGTTAATTTTTTTATTCGCCACTGATTGCAAATTCCCAATTAAATAAATATTTTGTATTAAAAAAATAAATATATATTATCATTAAAACTATATACTCTTTATTATACATACATTCCAATAAACTGAAATAAACTGTTCTTATATTTTCGAATTTATTTTCACATTGTTGCCGCATAAAACCACTCTAAAATTAAATTTATCTTTGAGTCAGACGTCCACTTTCTACGGATTTCCCGAAAACCGAAAGTCGGAAAAAAATACCTGCCGATCAACCAACCGCAGTGGATATTCTCAGTAGTGGAGACAAGATAACGGATCCTAATTTAATATCTGTTATACAAGAATTTAGAACAGAAATCAATTCATTAATATCTTCTATTTCGACCTTGACGCAAAATCCACTTCCCAGTACATCCAAAAGTGCCATAAATGCAGTTAATTCAAATGCATCTGGGAGCTCTTCTCATAACATTAATTTAAAAACGGGAATTGTGAGAGCAAAATTTGACTAATGGAAAGTTAACCAGATGGTACTGGCAACGTATCCGATTTTCTTTTTAAAATAAATACACTTTGCAATAGAACTCAGTGTACGGATGAATTTCTTTGGAATATAATTCTGCTTAATTTATGCCATAAATCTGGGTATTGTTTTTGGTCATGTAACGATACTCTTGAATTTTCAGAGACTGCCTCCATAAATGTTTAAAATGTTCAGAGAGTGCTTTGCATTTAAATTCTGGAGAATCTTAGCATAATACCAGCTTAACTAGTTAATTTATAATAATGGACTTTTACTGAAAGAAAGTTTCCGGTATAACAATAAACTTCATTTTGCCTACCTTAAGCGAAATGATCGAAAATTGTTCAAACAAAGTCAGTTAATAAAAGCTTCATATAAAGCATTAACTTGTTATGTTCTGTTAATTTTTTTATTCGCCACTGATTGCAAATTCCCAATTAAATAAATATTTTGTATTAAAAAAATAAATATATATTATCATTAAAACTATATACTCTTTATTATACATACATTCCAATAAACTGAAATAAACTGTTCTTATATTTTCGAATTTATTTTCACATTGTTGCCGCATAAAACCACTCTAAAATTAAATTTATCTTTGAGTCAGACGTCCACTTTCTACGGATTTCCCGAAAACCGAAAGTCGGAAAAAAATACCTGCCGATCAACCAACCGCAGTGGATATTCTCACTAGTGGAGACAAGATAACGGATCCTAATTTAATATCTGTTATACAAGAATTTAGAACAGAAATCAATTCATTAATATCTTCTATTTCGACCTTGACGCAAGATCCACTTCCCAGTACATCCAAAAGTGCCATAAATGCAGTTAATTCAAATGCATCTGGGAGCTCTTCTCATAACATTAATTTAAAAACGGGAATTGTGAGAGCAAAATTTGACTAATGGAAAGTTAACCAGATGGTACTGGCAACGTATCCGATTTTCTTTTTAAAATAAATACACTTTGCAATAGAACTCAGTGTACGGATGAGCATTTGAAATTTTTTTTTCTGGTAAAGCCGAATTATGGTATTGGCAGTTTATAAAACAGCATCCCGATCCCACATACTCTCTTCTAGAATATTCTCTCAGGCAAGAATTTGGTAGCTTAGAATCGGACCATGAAATAATGTTAAAAATTCATATGAGAAAACAGCAAAGAGTCATACGATGACTATCATTCACATATTATGACTTTGAACGTAAGAATGAAAGAACCTCTCTCGGAGAAAATTCTAGTAGAGATTATTAAGAGAAACGTTAATTCTAACCTAAGATTTATGCTATTTAATACTCAAGCAAATAATTTGCACAGTTTAAGAATATGCTGCAGAGGAAGTTTTGCATGAAAGTAAGTGAACTTGAAATTGAGCCAGATGCCGATAGTGAAATTGATTTTGAGAATGACCCACAGATAGAGGCATTTAACTTCCAACGCGGTAACACCAAACCAGATTATTCAAGAATCAAATGCTGGAATTGCCAGGCATTAGGTCATTCTTTCATTTACTGCCCTGACGAAACTAGGACCCTCTTTTTATATAAATGCGGTGAACGTGGAGTTGCCATAACAAAATGTAAAAATGAGCATCGGGGAAACCTCAAGCGGAGCGAGATGTCCACCGGGGACTCTCGTTCCCAAATGTAAGCCCCGAGTTTGTAATTGATTTACCTCAGGAAGACAAGTCGACACCAATAATTTCGGAACAGCATTTAACCTTTAAAAACCAGAACACCCGCTTGAATACTTCAAATATACCTATGCGAATTTTGAAATGCCGTTACCACTCGAAAAGGAGAAAAACTTTCCGTAAACTAATTGAATCTTCAACTGTAAGCAATGATAGTGACCAACGACCTTACGCCAAAATACAAATTAATGACGATAACTTTTTCGGTTTACTAGACTCTGGAGCTAGTGTATCTGTTCTTGGGAAAAATAGTATAAACTTCCTTGATCGCAATGGGATCAATTTAAGACCTTTTCGTTCTTTTATATCCACCGCAGATGGCTCTAAAAATTCTGTTTTGGGACAAAAGTTCAAACTGGACACAATAATTTCTCAATTTCCATCCTTTGAAAAACGTAGCCTGGGCTGTACCAACCTGTTAAGGCGCCGAAATTGCGTTTCGAAAAATATATAGAAAATAAAACACGAACGTTTTAGTTTTCTGATTTCAGAATTTTATTGATATTTTAAATATAAATAATAGGAGGGGAAGATAGGGAGAAATAACAGATTACCTATGTTACGATGTAGCGATCGAGACGAGAAGCCAAAAAAGAATAATAACAATGGTGCAAAGTGTCGTTGGTGCAAACACAATACTCATTAGAAAACTGACAGTTCAAAGTTGTATCAATAAGGAGTATGCAGTTTTCTAATGAGTATGCAAAACAAACACAATGAACACGAGCGTTCAAAGGGTGCATTTCCAAACAATGCATACAAAATAGATTCTTACTTAAACATTGGCGCCCACCTTGCAACATTATTAATGTTGTAACACAGATATTCAATTTACGACTAGTTACTTAAAGTAATATATAATAATATGGTAGGCGGTGCAGTGTGTGAGCATTTTTAATTCAATTTTATTTTATTTAATTTTTTTTTTTTTTATAAATTCAAACTTAACAATTCGAGGATACACATATTGTCGGACTACGTATAGCACACGCCAGATAATACCCATCCAAATATGGTGTATTGTGCTATAGGTAGCCCAGGTAACGCCTGCACTCGGTGAGTTACAATTTTGGCGTAAACATCGGGACCAAGTACCAACGCAACCCGACTAGGCCTAAAAAAGTTAGGGTCCGCCAACGGCAACCCAAGAAATGCCTCTTTCACCCGTGCGGACACTTCTTCTCTTGGCGTGTAAACATGCCGAAGATCAGTTACTCTCGCCATAAATGATATGGTTTGAGTTGAATCGTAGACGGACGTGGCCAAAACTCGGACAAGTCTCACTCCGTCTAGATTGGAGGTGGGTAGCTGCAAATTGTCTACCATGGAGGAGCATATTAAACTCTGTATGGAGCATGGATCCAGTACGGCACGTACTGGGAAGGACGGTCCGACACATTGAAGTCTCACTATTAGACTTGGAGATAAAGTCGACACCGTTTGTAACGGTAAAGTGCCAAGTGAATGACCATTTGAACGGCTTAGATTGTGGAAATCTTCGGACGAACGTGATTCGGACCTTGAACTCGGACGAGACACAGACATGGGATACGGACGTGACCTTGAACTTTGACGCGGACGGAACAACGGTTGACAGGTTTGTGCCACATCTTTTCGATCATCGTGCAACAATGAGTGATGACCGCCGCCACATTTATTGCAGGCCTTCCTGCTATGACAATCTCGGGCTTGGTGCCATTTTCCCAGGCAGCGAGTACAGTCCCGGTATTTGGCCACAGTATTAAGACGCGAATCCAACGTCATGGCAAGAAATGCATTGCATGCGCTCAACGAGTGCCGGCGTTGGCAAATACGACAACTGTATCGATGGGGAGCATTCGAATCGCCCGCAGTTACGGACGATCTCCCCGTATTAACCATACGAACATGGTCCAAGGACGCAGAAGAACCCACAGATATGGATTCGGACCGGTTGGCGACGAGATTGACACAAGTAGGCGCGAACGAGGGACCCGCAGTTACGGATTCCTTACATGGGTTTGATTTAGTGGAACCCGCAGTAACGGGTTCGGACAAACATATTTTATTTTTCGGATCCGCAGTTACGGATTCCGTTTCGGATTCATTTAGCTTTACCGAAGCTATAGGTTGCACCAATGCATCGACCCCGTCCGAAGTCTGCAATCCCAGACTGTCAGCTCTATCCAAAAGGGCGTCGATTTCGCTCACGATGTCGATGTTGTAGAGATTTGAGGAATCCATGTTACTAGGAAAATATGGGAATTTAGTTGGACAAAGAGATTAATTGTTCGGTCAAAGTGACTAATTTTGAAATAGGCCGCTTTACAACGCCGTTTGTGGTCCGAACGTCGACAATTCGAACGTGACCATCAATACCCGGGTAAAGGTTTTCTACTCGGCCTAATTTCCACGACGTCGGTGGAAGCTGTTCGTGACGAATACAAACAAGATCACCTTTTTCAATTTCCCGTTCTGGAAATTTCCATTTATATCGCATGTGCAAATTTTTCAAATATTCCTCCTTCCATCGAGTGCAAAACAAATGCGCAAGCGCTTGAACTTTACGAAACCTATTCACAAACGATATAGATTCGTCAACTACGACAGGTTCAGGAGGAGCTAGTAACGGGGCGCCGATCAAGAAATGACCTGGGGTCAATGCCACGAAGTCGTCAGGATTATCTGATAACGGACAAAGTGGGCGCGAATTCAAACATGCCTCTATTCTAGCCAATATAGTCGCTAATTCTTCAAATGTAAGCCGAACGTTTCGAACTTGCTTTCGAAAGTGTTGCTTAAAACTTTTTACTCCAGCTTCCCAGAGTCCACCCATATGTGGAGCACCAGCTGGAATAAAATGCCATGAAAGTCCACGGGTAGCAAAAGCAGCGGAAATGGAATCACGACTTTCACGAATAAATTCTCGAAAATTGCGACGCAGTTCACGAGAGGCTCCCACAAAATTCGTACCATTGTCAGAAAATATCGAGTTTGGATACCCACGACGTGCTACAAATCGGTGAAGTGCGGCCAAAAAATTATCCGTTGACAAATCCGAAACAACCTCCAAGTGAATCGCCTTGGTAGAGAAACAAACGAATACACAAACATATCCTTTGGTAATCCTGCAAGCACGACCTGTGAATGATTTGACATCGAAGGGACCAGCGAAATCTACACCCGTAGTAGTGAAGGCCCTATTTATTATGGTTCTTTCCGGAGGAAGAGCTGCCATTATTTGACTACAATGCCGTTTTTTCTCCAATATGCATACTTTGCAACTGTGTACTACAGACCGGATCAAATTTTTAGCCCGTGAAATCCAATATTCCATTCTCAGAGTACGAAGTATAAGTTGGACATCCCCGTGGAGACATTTCGCGTGGAGGTGTTCGAACAAAAGTCTTGCAAACCTACTTTTATATGGTACAATAATTGGATAGCGTTCCGAATAAGAAAGAGATGGTGAACGCGCTAGACGACCATTGATTCTCATGACCCCTTTTTCATCCACAAATGGATTGAGTGGAGCTAACGAACTTTTACTGGGAAGGGGATCCTTATCAATTAAGTGTTTATATTCATCCGCAAAATGCAACTTTTGGGCAGTTAATATTAAACGATTCCGAACCTCGGTTAATTCTTCTGCAGAAATATCAGAATTTGGATAAATATATGTACCTTTATAACAAGGGTGGGTCTGACGACAGAATCTCAAACCGTAAGCCAAGACACGAAGCGCTTTTTGCAACGAAGAGTACTTCTCAAGAATATCTACAAAAGATGATGGAAAGAAAGTAAAATGACACTGAATCGAGCGTTTTTCAATGTCAGTACCCAGGGGAGCAAGATCTCGAATAGACCATCCCGATTTCTCTTGGCTGAGCCATGTCGGCCCATGCCACCAAAGGGGGTTATCAGCTAAATCTGCTGGAGCCAGACCTCGACTTCCTAGATCTGCCGGGTTATCTTCAGACCTAACGTGATACCAATTATGATTCCCAACATTTTCTTGAATCCTACAGACTCGATTGGCCACAAAGGTAGTCCAAGTAGAAGGGGTCTTCCTCAACCACGACAATACAATGGTAGAATCCGTCCAACAATACACCTGACGAAATTCTATATTTATTTCCTTTACGATAATTTTTAAAATTTCGGAGGCCAATACTGCACCGCAAAGTTCCAGGCGTGGGAGTGAAATAGATTTTAAGGGTGCTACTTTCGTTTTACTCGATAAAAGATGCACGAACACATTTTTATCTGGCGACTCTATTCTTATATAAGCTACCCCCGCGTATGCCTTAATCGAGGCATCTGAAAATACATGAAGTTCTGCCGTGCATTCCGGGGAAAACTGAAACCAACGAGGAATTTTTATCAAATTTACCTGAGGATACGCATCGACGAATTTACGCCACTCCGAATAAGTAGCGGGCAAAAGATGATCGTCCCAACCAATTTGATCTAACCAGACCTTTTGCATTATAATTTTTGCGCTTACGATGACCGGACTTAACCAACCAACCGGGTCAAAAAGTTTGGCGATGGCTGAAAGAACTTCACGCTTTGTGTAATTGGCCTTTATTTCAATGGGATTAACTTCAAAATAAAATAAGTCCAACCTGGCGTTCCACCGAATACCTAAAGGCTTTGAACCACTAGCTTCCTCGAACGACAAAACTTGAGCATCCACTAAGTGCTCTGGGGGAAAGCAATCCAAAATCGACTTGTCATTGGCCGTCCACTTTCTTAGCTCGAACTTCGCTGACGATAGTGCACCGATCAATTGGTCTCTAGCATTTAAAGCTGTCTCGAGGTCATGAGTACCTGCCAAAACGTCGTCCACATACATGGAATTGCGCAAAATATTCGCAGCCAGCGGAAATTGTGACTCAGTTTCATCAGCGAGTTGTAGAAGTGTCCGAATAGCTAAATAAGGCGCACAATTGAGGCCAAAGGTCACCGTTTGCAGTTCGTAATCAAGAATGGGTTTTTTTGGCGAGTCCCGATAAAGAATTCTTTGAAGCGGTGTATGTTTAGGGTCCACCCGAATTTGCCGGTACATTTGAGTGATGTCTGAATTGAAAACAAACCTATACACCCGCCAACGAAGTATCAAAAGTACTAGGTCGAGTTGCAAAGTAGGTCCTACATGCAAAACGTCGTTCAGACTAATTCCAGTAGAAGTTTTGTTGGAAGCATTAAATACCACGCGCAACTTAGTGGTTAGTTTTTCGAGGTTAATTACCGGATGATGAGGCAAATAACAAGAATTACTGGAAGACGAATTATCTACTGGCTTCATGTGGTCAAGTTCCAAGTACTCGATCAAGACCTTATCGTAAGAAACTTTGACGTCGGGTCTTCTAATTAAGGAGATTTCATTCCGAATGTATTGCTTGAGGACATTAGAACGAGATTCTCCTAGAGTGATGTCTACACCGAACTCGGATCGCAATGGTAGAGTCACAATATATCTACCGTCCCTGTCTCTACGTGTGGTCTTTACATAATTTTCCTCACAGATACGATCTGAAGGGGTCATCATTTTCCGTTTGGGAGTATCTTCTAGTTCCCAAAAGCGCAACAAATTTGTATTAAGCGAGTCCTCTTCTGCAATGTCAATTGTGGTGGCAAAGGTCTGAATTTCCGACGATGGGATAGGTCCAGTGACAAGCCAACCGAAAACAGAATTTTGAGCAAGCAAAGTTCCAGAAAGAATGGAATGGCAACCTTCCAACAAAATTTTTGGATACAAATCGGCTCCCAATAAAAGATCCACAGGACGGGAATCAAACAAATTAACATCTGCCAGACGAATACTTGGCATTTGTGATTTTAGATCCGATGAAACCGTAAACGAGGGTAAATTGCCAGAAATTGACGGTAAAACCAATGCACGAGTCTCCAAAATAACGGCGGGATCGCACGGACTTCCAATTTTCAGGGGACAAACTTTTCGGGAATTGGCCGAAATTGCACCATTCACCCCCGAGATAGTAGCATTTGTTGAACATACAGGCAATTTCAACCTATTCTGCAAACGCTCGGTCACAAAAGACGACTCTGAGGCGGGGTCTATTAAGGCCCTAGCGAGAAATGATACACCACAATGTATAATGTTTACCATAGCCGTCCCCAACAGAACAGATTTATTTTGAGACGCGTGAAATACTTGTCGAGATACCCCTGATGACGTGGATGGAACTGAAGGATCCCGAGAGGCAGGATTTGATGGATTGATAGGGGTTCGATTTGCCGAAGACACGGTAGGAGTTGAATTGCTAGGGGCCGACTCACTCCTGTGCAATAAAGTATGATGGGTTCGCCTACATTTCGAACACCGATACCGACTAATGCAATTTTTCACCTCATGTCCCTTACGCAAACAATTGACGCATAATCTACGACGTTTAACGGTAGAAAACCTAGCTGAAAGCGACATATTTTTGAATCTAGGGCATTCAAAAGCTGATGGGATTGTTGAGGACAGGAGACACTCATTTTTGGGAGAAGAGGGAACATTTTGCGATGGGTACGTTTTCGTCACATGAGTTTGAAGTTTTTGAGTGCTAGATTTCTTAACCGAATCATTTCCTCGCATACCATGGAGACACATGAGTGTTTGAATCCGTTCCGTTAAAAACCTATCGAGGTCTTCCCAAAGCGAAACAGATGACTTGTCTTTTACACTTTGCTCCCACAATGTCTGCGTAATTTTTGGAAGCCTTTGAAGACAAATAAAAACTAAGAACGGATCCCAATTATCCGTACGAACGTCGTAAATGGACATTGCGGACAAGCAACCATTGATACCACGCTGGATTTGTTTTAGACCCGAACTTGTCTCAACTTGAAGTACCGGGAGGGCGAATAATATTTGAAACTGATTATGTATCAACAAACGAGGATTATCGTATGTGGCTTTCAATGCGTTCCACGCCAGACCAAAACTGCGGTTCGTTAAGGGGAATTTGGAAACAATCTCGCGAGCTTCCCCTCTAGTTTTTCGCGTCAAATGACAAAGACGCTCAATATCACTCAACCGTGAATTGTTTATAAATACCGCGCTAAAAATGTCTCTGAATGTTGGCCACGAAAGAAAATCGCCCTCGAAAACATCAATATCGCAAGGAGGCAACGCTAAATTATGGATAACGTCTAAATTGTCTGGCTCACCATTAAAACTCGAATTACCTCTAGGATCCCCAATACTTGATATTGGGGAGCTAGAAGCCTGAGTACCCACATTTCGACAAGTGTGGGTGGACGAGTTCGTTTTATTTAAATCAGTATCGCTAGCCTGGACTTCCCTAGGAGGTGCAGACTGTGTCTGGACTTCTTGAGGAATATCAGACGGATCCCGATTTAGATGAACGTTTTCTTGCCGAAGTTTGTGCAAGGCCCGGTTTAACATTGCTAGACAATCCATGAACATTTCATAAACGACCTCCTGTTTCGATTCTACCGACTCGACATCTTCCTGACACGAATCCTCAGACGATTCCAAGAAGAAAATACATTTTTCAAACGAATTTTCTACACTTGCCCATTTTTTGTTCAATTCGGCACTTCGAACTTCTAAGATAAAGATATCTACATCTTCTTCCTTCAAAGCCCGTAATTTGTCGCACATTTTCACTAGAGCATCCGAAACTCTAATGTAGGTGTTGAGAGGAGTGGAAGGCATGTTTACAATTGTTTTATTAAATTGCACGAATACGAGAAAATATATAAAAGAACTAAAGGTGAAAAAAAACAAAAACTATTTATTTCAGACGGAAACCAAAGCTTTTACAATAAAAGGCAGACAACAAATTGAAATCGCTACGACAAAATAAATTTCTTCCCAAAACAGCAAAATTTTTTAAAATTCCGACGAATTTACCACGATTTGCAAAAAAAATTAGCTCGAATTAGCTAAAACAACCCATATATACGACCTGATTTTGGAAACGGTTGAAAATTGTTCGAAAAACAATCCAAAATTGTTCAAAGGACAATCCAAAATTGTTCAAAGGACAATAAATTTCCAAAAGAATTCCGAAAAATTTCCAAAGAATATATCAAAAACTGGCAAAATATTGTTTAAAAACCAAAAAAGGCGAATAATTTTTGATAAATGCCGAAACACGAAAGATATTCTCAAAATTTTAGCCAAAAACTACACAAAAAGCTGAATTTTCCAGAAAAATAACGAAAAATCGAAAAAATTGCGAAAAAGTTTAAAAATAATTATAAAATTTCCACTGAATTTGAAAAATGAAAAAATAAATGATTTATAAATATAAATATATATAAAAATATCAAATTTATATTATTTTTATTAAATTCAATATAAATAATACCAAAAATTATTATTTATATGAATTTCGATCAATGCGGACTGTAGGGTGTAAGGCGTGATTATATTACACAATTATATTTCAACTAATCATACACACACTACTAATTCAATAATCAAAAATTTTCAACCTTGTAACAAACGTGTTAACTAACCACACTCGACCGACCCGATGTGTGTAGCGTACACGCAACAAAGAAGAAACGAAAGAAAAATAACTCAACAAGGCAAGCGACGGCTGCCTAAACAATGGTATGTATGTGTATAGCGTGTGTGTATGGTCAAACAACAGGCTAGTGGGTGACCGTCAGCGTACGTATGTCAACCAACGTAACTATGTAAATATAATTATATTTGGTGACAACCAACGTACGTACGTTAACCAGCGTATGTATGTAAATATAATTGTGTATGGTTGATCAGCGAAAAAAGAAATTAACGCGAATATATTTTTTTTTAGGTGTTTGGTTATTTTTCTCTTGCTATTCTAATTGAATGCAAACGAATATTAGAGTGAGTGGGGGAGTTACAAATTATTATTATTTATTTTTGAAATAATTTAATAATTTCACTCATTAAATCAAATTGGTTTTTTAAAAATTTTAAATGGAAAATTAATTGAAAAATAACCACTCACTTTTTAGAACAAAATTATAAATTAAATTGGAAAAATTTTAACACTTTTTTTTTCTTTTTTCACTGATCACTTTTTGTCCGTCCGCGACTAATATACGCCAGACGGAGAGACACACGGAACGACAAACGTTGTAAAGCGGCCTGTGAATTTGTTTTTGCGAAAAATAATAGGCCGTCGAACTTTATGATTTTTTGTTTGTTTTAGTTTTATGTTTGTTATTATTATTTTTTCCGCGAGCTCACAAAATAAAAATCACTGCACTCACCTACCTGATTTGTTGTTGATGCTGTTTGAAGATGATGGTGATGATGCAGTTGATGAGGGTGATTATGAAGTTGTTGCTGCTGGTAATCTGTGAACACAACAAATTTATTAGCAACTGATTCCAAATGTTCTCGTCCGGTTCGAATGGACCAAAATGTTAAGGCGCCGAAATTGCGTTTCGAAAAATATATAGAAAATAAAACACGAACGTTTTAGTTTTCTGATTTCAGAATTTTATTTATATATTAAAAGTAAATAATAAAAAGGGAAGATAGGGAGAAATAACAGATTACCTGTGTTACGATGTAGCGATCGAGACGAGAAGCCAAAAAAGAATAATAACAATGGTGCAAAGTGTCGTTGGCGCAAACACAATACTCATTAGAAAACTGACAGTTCAAAGTTGTATCAATAAGGAGTATGCAGTTTTCTAATGAGTATGCAAAACAAACACAATGAACACGAGCGTGCAACTATACAGTCACAGAACTCGAATGCTTAACAGCGGTAGTCTCTGTAAATCGTTTTCGGTCGTAGAGGGATTACCATTTAAAATAGTGACAGGATTTGAGCAGTAGATTGGCCCGTTGGAGCTTAAAGCTGCAGGGATTTGATTTTCAAATAGAACATCGGAAAGGCTCTTTTAATGTTGTAGCAGATTCACTGTCACGATTTGATGTTAATTCTTTGCAAATTGAGCGTAGCTTCCCGGAAATTGATTTAGATTTGTATGACTTTAACAGTGCAGAATATGAAGAATTAAGACGGACCATAATTAAAAATAAAGACAGTTTACCTGACCTTTGTCTGTCCGATAATCGTGTTTATAAAAGGGTAAAGTTCCGCCAGGGGATAGATAATGAAGAGGAAAATCCTTGGAGAATGTGGCTCCCCACATCAATTCCAATTTTTTCCAAAATTCTTAAAATGCCGTATACGCGACAAGGTAGGCAAAGCCCTTTATGATATAGAAGACCTCCAAGGAAATCTGATAGGAGAATTCCATGCGTCGGACCTTAGACCTTAGCTCCCGATTCAGGTTTGCCCGGCTTTCGTGGGTCGTGCCACACTTTTATTTAAATGATGGTCGAAATGAAAATATTTTTTCTCCTGTTCGTTAATCAAGAGAAACGAAGCAGTTTTGTTAGGAATTTTTTCATTACCCCTAATTAGCATGAATATTACCTCAAAGTTGAAGTTACACTTAGAGATGGCAACCCTTTGTCTATTTGACATTTCATTGTTCTCCTTCGTATTCTTTTTGATAGCTTTTCGTTTGATTATCTTTCCTTGTTACACCCGCAATGTTGTTGTTAAATTGTATACATCATTGGAATAGACCGGTTATTCTTCGATCGGATGATACAACAGTTGTATTTTTTTATAAGGCAGTCGGTGATGACAAGAAGAAAAGAAGAGTAGAGTACAGTCAGTTGAGATTTTAGCGTGGAGTCAGTATGGTGTAAGATGTCAAGAAAAAAGTGATTGTGGCAGTTTGCGAAAACAAATAAAAAAACCTGAAATGAAAAAAGAAACTTAAATATTAAATGATTTTAAAGCAAACTAAAAAGATGTACCAAAAACCCTAAAAAATTGGTAATTATGTAAAACAAATAAATTACTTAAAATAAAACCTGAAAAGAAAAATTAAATATTAAATGATTCTAAAGCAAACTAAAAAGATGTACCAAAAACCCTGACAAAAGTGTTAATTATGTAAAACAGATAAATTACATAATATAAGAAAACCTGAAAAAAACTTAATTATTAGAGAAATTGTTAAAGAAAATAAAAAGTAGAACCAACATCGAAGACATAAAATGAATTACATTAATGTGTGCATAACATATTGTGTGCATAACGCATAAGTATAGATTAAGAAAAATTTAAATCGTGGAACGTGAATTATAAGAAACAAAGTGTACATCAAATTTGTTTAAACATTTTTGTTTTTATATAAACAAAATAATATTAAAATTAATATGTCTTATGAATAAAACAATTGGAAATAATGAATATTTTAAAAGTATACATTTAATAAAATATCAAAAGTATTCATAAATAAGTGATGCAAATATATATGAAAGTATATTCAAAAATAAATATTTAATTACAATATATAAATTAAATTTCTAAAATTTGAAAATATATAAAAAAATAATTTGCATAACTAGAAAAAAGAAGAGAACACAAAACGTAAACAGACAATTAAAAAATACAGCTTTTATTGTCACATTATAACAAAAAATTACGAAAAAGAGCAAACAGAACTATACAATACAATACAAATAATAAAAAAATGCAAATTCCAAATAATAACACAAATCATCATGGACTCCTTCCCCTTTTTTATCACCGTGTCAACATATCAGTCGTCTTCTTCATGAGCAGTGGTCAACCTTTCCAACAGCAGCAGCTTATTTGCTTCATCGTAATCATCATCTTCATCATCAAGAGCTTCTTCATAGTTATCATAATCATCTTCATCGTTAAGAAAAATTTGTAAATATGTACTGTATACTTAAAATTAGATATAAGACTCTAGATATATAAGTTTTTTTTTATATATTCCTTATACATTATTAATTCTTTGTCCATAGATGTATTAAAATTAGTCATATATATATATATATATATATCATGAATTTCTAAATCTATAGTATCTTTGGGAGTGAGCAACAGTGGCGGGTAAAACAATGGCAAACCGGAAATTTTGATATTTTAGCTCTGATTTCAGCATGCAATTTTTCTTTATGTTTACGCGTTGGAAAATTTCTACGGGTCAAGAACCACCTTTTGTTTGTAGGCCGAGCTAGCCACAATTTGTTTTTGCATGCCATTGACTCAACTATTATAAATTCATTAAAATACCATTTTTTTAAATTTTAAATGGCGCCAACGTGGGGCTGCTACAAAACAGTCCAATTTCAGTAATTGACATACATATTTTTTTCTATCTTTCTAAATGTGAGTCCTAGTTAATTGTTCAATGAACGGTCAACACTGTGCCACAGGCAGATAGAAGAAAAAAAATATGTTCTTTCTTTTTCCATCTAACATGACAAACACTCTCCATAGATTTATGAGTCGAATTTCTTTGGAATATAATTCTGCTTAATTTATGCCATAAATCTGTGTATTGTTTTTGGTCATGTAACGATACTCTTGAATTTTCAGAGACTGCCTCCATAAATGTTTAAAATGTTCAGAGAGTGCTTTGCATTTAAATTCTGGAGAATCTTAGCATAATACCAGCTTAACTAGTTAATTTATAATAATGGACTTTTACTGAAAGAAAGTTTCCGGTATAACAATAAACTTCATTTTGCCTACCTTAAGCGAAATGATCGAAAATTGTTTAAACAAAGTCAGTTAATAAAAGCTTCATATAAAGCATTAACTTGTTATGTTCTGTTAATTTTTTTATTCGCCACTGATTGCAAATTCCCAATTAAATAAATATTTTGTATTAAAAAAATAAATATATATTATCATTAAAACTATATACTCTTTATTATACATACATTCCAATAAACTGAAATAAACTGTTCTTATATTTTCGAATTTATTTTCACATTGTTGCCGCATAAAACCACTCTAAAATTAAATTTATCTTTGAGTCAGACGTCCACTTTCTACGGATTTCCCGAAAACCGAAAGTCGGAAAAAAATACCTGCCGATCAACCAACCGCAGTGGATATTCTCACTAGTGGAGACAAGATAACGGATCCTAATTTAATATCTGAAATCAATTCATTAATATCTTCTATTTCGACCTTGACGCAAAATCCACTTCCCAGTACATCCAAAAGTGCCATGAATGCAGATAATTCAAATGCATCTGGGAGCTCTTCTCATAACATTAATTTAAAAACGGGAATTGTGAGAGCAAAATTTGACTAATGGAAAGTTAGCCAGATGGTACTGGCAACGTATCCGATTTTCTTTTTAAAATAAATACACTTTGCAATAGAACTCAGTGTACGGATGAGCATTTGATGTCAAATTTTCAAATTTTTCTTTCTGGTAAAGCCGAATTATGGTATTGGCAGTTTATAAAACAGCATCCCGATCCCACATACTCTCTTCTAGAATATTCTCTCAGGCAAGAATTTGGTAGCTTAGAATCGGACCATGAAATAATGTTAAAAATTCATATGAGAAAACAGCAAAGAGTCATACGATGACTATCATTCACATATTATGACTTTGAACGTAAGAATGAAAGAACCTCTCTCAGAGAAAATTCTAGTAGAGATTATTAAGGGAAACGTTAATTCTAACCTAAGATTTATGCTATTTAATACTCAAGCAAATAATTTGCACAGTTTAAGAATATGCTGCAGAGGAAGTTTTGCATGAAAGTAAGTGAACTTGAAATTGAGCCAGATGCCGATAGTGAAATTGATTTTGAAAATGACCCACAGATAGAGGCATTTAACTTCCAACGCGGTAACACCAAACCAGATTATTCAAGAATCAAATGCTGGAATTGCCAGGCATTAGGTCATTCTTTCATTTACTGCCCTGACGAAACTAGGATCCTCTTTTGTTATAAATGCGGTGAACGTGGAGTTGCCATAACAAAATGTAGAAATGAGCATCGGGGAAACCTCAAGCGGAGCGAGATGGCCACCGGGGACTCTCGTTCCCAAATGTAAGCCCCGAGTTTGTAATTGATTTACCTCAGGAAGACAAGTCGACACCAATAATTTCGGAACAGCATTTACCCTTTAAAAACCAGAACACTCGCTTGAATACTTCAAATATACCTATGCGAATTTTGAAATGCCGTTACCACACGAAAAGGAGAAAAACTTTCCGTAAACTAATTGAGTCTTCAACTGTAAGCAATGATAGAGACCAACGACCTTACGCCAAAATACAAATTAATGACGATAACTTTTTCGGTTTACTAGACTCTGGAGCTAGTGTATCTGTTCTTGGGAAAAATAGTATAAACTTCCTTGATCGCAATGGGATCAATTTAAAACCTTTTCGTTCTTTTATATCCACCGCAGATGGCTCTAAAAATTCTGTTTTGGTACAAAAGTTCAAACTGGACACAATAATTTCTCAATTTCCATCCTTTGAAAAACTTAGCCTGGGCTGTACCAACCTTTTGGAACACCATATTGCAAAAGTTAGTTGCTCGCGAAATCTTCAAAATTAAATTATAGAAATTAAATTTCCTCTTATTGTTTTTTGAACTAATATAAAAAAAGAAGTTATTAAAGTGTTTGTTAGGAATTTTTTCATTACCCCTAATTAGCATGAATATTACCTCAAAGTTGAAGTTACACTTAGGGATGCAACCCTTTGTCTATTTGACATTTCATTTTTCTCCTTTGTATTCTTTTTGATAGCTTTTCGTTTGATCCTCTTTCCTTGTTACACCCGCAATGTTGTTATTAAATTGTATACATCATTGGAATAGACCCGTTATTTTTCGATCGAATGATACAACAGTTGTATTTTTTTTTTTATAAGGCTGTCGGTGATGACAAGAAAAGAAGAGTAGAGTACAGTCAGTTGAGATTTTAGCGTGGAGTCAGTGTGGTGTTAGAAGTCAAGACATAAAGAGGTTGTGGCAGTTTGAAAAGAAAAAATAAATTTAAATATTAAATGATTTTAAAGCAAACTAAAAAGATGTACCAAAAACCCAGACAAAAGTTTTAATTATGTAAAATAGATAAATTACTTAATATAAGAAAACCTGAAAAAAAACTTAATTATTAGAGAAATGGTTAAAGGAACAAACATCAAAGACATAAAATGAATTACATTAATGTGTGCATAACATATTGTGTGCATAACGCATAAGTATAGATTACGAAAAATTTAAATCGTGGAACGTGAATTGTACGAAACAAAGCGTACATCAAATTTGTGTAAACATTTTTATGTTTTTATATAAACAAAATAGTATTAAAACCGAAAATGTGTTATGAATAAAACAATTGGAAATAATGAGTTTTTTAAAAGTATACATTTAATAAAATATCAAAAGTATTCATAAATAAGTGATGCAAATATATGAACGTATATTCAAAAATATATATTTAATTACAATATATAAATTAAATTTCGAAAAAAGAGAAGAGAACACAAAACGTAAACAGACAAATAAACAAATACAGCTTTCATTCTCACATTATAACAAAAAAAAAAAAAAAAAATACGAAAAAAGCAAACAGAATTATTCAATACAAATAATAAAAAAAATGCAAATTCCAAATAATAACACAAATCATCATTGACTCCTTCCCCTTTTTTTATCACCGTGTCAACATATCAGTCATCTTCTTCATGAGCAGTGGTCAACCTTTCCAACAGCAGCAGCTTCTTTGTCTTCATCGTAATCATCATCTTCATCATCAAGAGCTTCTTCATAGTTATCATAATCATCTTCATCGTTAAGAAAAATTTGTAAATATGTACTGTATACTTAAAATTAGATATAAGACTCTAGATATATAAGTCTTTTTTAATGTATTCCATATTATAATTCTTTGTTCATAGATGTATTACAATTAGTCATATATATATACATATATATATCATGAATTTCTGAATCTAACAATGGCAAACCGTAAATTTTGATATCCTAGCTCTGATTTCAGCATGCAATTTTTCTTTATGTTTACGCGTTGGAAAATTTCTACGGGTCAAGAACCACCTTTTGTTTGTAGGCCGAGCTAGCCAAAATTTTTTTTGCATGCCATTGATTCAACTATTATAAATTCATTAAAATACCAATTCTTTTAAATTGTATACCACGCTTACATGTTGTTAACACAACCGCAGTGTTTTAATTCATCAACGGCCCCAAGAACCGTAGAGGCGTCTTTTGTTTATTTGCAGGTCATGTTCGAAGATGGGTAATACGGTCCACGTGTAGGCATAACCCCCATATAAGGGTACCGCCCAATTTTCCACCTATGATGGAGGGTATCCAAAGTTCGGCCCGGCCGAACTTAACGCTTTTCCAGTTGCTTAATTTGTTTGTTGTAAGGGTGCAGAAAGAATTCAATGACCATTTTCTTTCGGTAAACTATTTTGTTGCTTTCCAACAATCATTTCAAACATAAATAATGTATTTCCTTTTATATATATTTCATACTAAGAATTTATTATAAATTTCCGTAAAATGCCACAGGTGAGACACCTTTGAACATACCCACTATGGCACAGGAATCCAATTTTTTGGCAAAAAGACAATTTCTGGATACTATGAACTTTGCACCAGTAAAATTTTATAACATTGTGGGTCATTGTTTACGAATGGCATGAGGACAAAGTCAACATTTAATATTTCTGTGAAAATTATTTATATTTTTGTTATTTGAATTTTTGTGATCATTTTGAAAGTGATTTTAAGTGATTATTTATACTCTTTCGAGTCGAGCTTGATGATCTAAATTTTGCAATGAAAAGGAAAGCCAGGAGAAGAACCTACGTACCCACCATTATGCGACGCGTTTCGCCGTTGGTTAAGCGGCTCATGCATATTGGGCTATGTGGCTTTACAAAGGTCGTACGTTGATAACTTATATTTATTCCGCCCTGATGCGAAACTTGCATATGCGAATTAAATTCAAATTTGTCAAAGTTCGACATTTGTCTTCATTCTAGGAACAGTCCTTTTCAAAGCAGATTTTTGTTGTAGCGATGGATAATTAATCCACACACCTACAATTGCTTCCATGGTATACACATGTTTTTTTGCGCAACCGTTTTGGAAGTGTGTTGATGGCTCAAGTGGTCTTGGCAACATTTGTGTTGCTCCAAGGACCTAGGTTCGAGCCCTAGCCGTGCTCGGCTGAAATTAATTTTTGTTATTTGAATTTTTGTGATCATTTTGAAAGTGATTTTAAGTGATTATTTATACTCTTTCGAGTCGAGCTTGATGATCTAAATTTTGCAATGAAAAGGAAAGCCAGGAGAAGAACCTACGTACCCACCATTATGCGACGCGTTTCGCCGTTGGTTAAGCGGCTCATCAGGCATATTGGGCTATGTGGCTTTACAAAGGTCGTACGTTGATAACTTATATTTATTCCGCCCTGATGCGAAACTTGCATATGCGAATTAAATTCAAATTTGTCAAAGTTCGACATTTGTCTTCATTCTAGGAACAGTCCTTTTCAAAGCAGATTTTTGTTGTAGCGATGGATAATTAATCCACACACCTACAATTGCTTCCATGGTATACACATGTTTTTTTGCGCAACCGTTTTGGAAGTGTGTTGATGGCTCAGAACGTTGAGTGGTCTTGGCAACATTTGTGTTGCTCCAAGGACCTAGGTTCGACCTTTGTAAAGCCACATAGCCCAATATGCCTGATGAGCCGCTTAACCAACGGCGAAACGCGTCGCATAATGGTGGGTACGTAGGTTCTTCTCCTGGCTTTCCTTTTCATTGCAAAATTTAGATCATCAAGCTCGACTCGAAAGAGTATAAATAATCACTTAAAATCACTTTCAAAATGATCACAAAAACAAATAACAAAAATTAATTTCAGCCGAGCACGGCTAGGGCTCGAACCTAGGTCCTTGGAGCAACACAAATGTTGCCAAGACCACTCAACGTTCTGAGCCATCAACACACTTCCAAAACGGTTGCGCAAAAAAACATGTGTATACCATGGAAGCAATTGTAGGTGTGTGGATTAATTATCCATCGCTACAACAAAAATCTGCTTTGAAAAGGACTGTTCCTAGAATGAAGACAAATGTCGAACTTTGACAAATTTGAATTTAATTCGCATATGCAAGTTTCGCATCAGGGCGGAATAAATATAAGTTATCAACGTACGACCTTTGTAAAGCCACATAGCCCAATATGCCTGATGAGCCGCTTAACCAACGGCGAAACGCGTCGCATAATGGTGGGTACGTAGGTTCTTCTCCTGGCTTTCCTTTTCATTGCAAAATTTAGATCATCAAGCTCGACTCGAAAGAGTATAAATAATCACTTAAAATCACTTTCAAAATGATCACAAAAATTCAAATAACAAAAATTAATTTCAGCCGAGCACGGCTAGGGCTCGAACCTAGGTCCTTGGAGCAACACAAATGTTGCCAAGACCACTCAACGTTCTGAGCCATCAACACACTTCCAAAACGGTTGCGCAAAAAAACATGTGTATACCATGGAAGCAATTGTAGGTGTGTGGATTAATTATCCATCGCTACAACAAAAATCTGCTTTGAAAAGGACTGTTCCTAGAATGAAGACAAATGTCGAACTTTGACAAATTTGAATTTAATTCGCATATGCAAGTTTCGCATCAGGGCGGAATAAATATAAGTTATCAACGTACGACCTTTGTAAAGCCACATAGCCCAATATGCCTGATGAGCCGCTTAACCAACGGCGAAACGCGTCGCATAATGGTGGGTACGTAGGTTCTTCTCCTGGCTTTCCTTTTCATTGCAAAATTTAGATCATCAAGCTCGACTCGAAAGAGTATAAATAATCACTTAAAATCACTTTCAAAATGATCACAAAAATTCAAATAACAAAAATTAATTTCAGCCGAGCACGGCTAGGGCTCGAACCTAGGTCCTTGGAGCAACACAAATGTTGCCAAGACCACTCAACGTTCTGAGCCATCAACACACTTCCAAAACGGTTGCGCAAAAAAACATGTGTATACCATGGAAGCAATTGTAGGTGTGTGGATTAATTATCCATCGCTACAACAAAAATCTGCTTTGAAAAGGACTGTTCCTAGAATGAAGACAAATGTCGAACTTTGACAAATTTGAATTTAATTCGCATATGCAAGTTTCGCATCAGGGCGGAATAAATATAAGTTATCAACGTACGACCTTTGTAAAGCCACATAGCCCAATATGCCTGATGAGCCGCTTAACCAACGGCGAAACGCGTCGCATAATGGTGGGTACGTAGGTTCTTCTCCTGGCTTTCCTTTTCATTGCAAAATTTAGATCATCAAGCTCGACTCGAAAGAGTATAAATAATCACTTAAAATTATTTATATTTCAAAAATATTATATAACATTGGCATGCGTGAAAATATTAACATGAATTAAAATTCAATTACTCAGCTGGAACTGCTGATTACAATGAAATTGAAAATTATTAGACATTTAAAGATAATCAATAAAAATGCAGTATCTAAAATTTATAAATACGATTTTTTCCAAAAAATTTATGTTTATTGAAAGACTACTTTGTCCTTCAATTGATTCTTGTAGTGTAGTTTAATCGAGGCAGAATAACAAATACAACATTTGTTGTCTCACTCTGCAATAAATCCAGATTTTCTGACTCTGTCAGTTGTATTAAAGTGTTGATGGGAAATCCCTTGGGGTAACTCATTTGACTCCAGCAGCCAGCATTCCTTGCCGAGTGTAGTGCATGGACAGTTGCGATATCGTGTGCATTTTGTTTTCGGTTGGTGCTCCTTGGATTATTCTTGGACCTTGTCTTGGTTTTGGTGAATTGGACATTGTTCTAAGGTAAGTGCAATTCTACTTTTTGTGGGCAATGCCTCCTAAAACAATTAGGAGGAAGAAGGCTGGGGAGCCTAGCGAGAACGTGGCGAGTGCTGTTGATCTCACAGAGCATGGCTGTTAGCTGAGTCCGTGGCGGCGCCTGTTGCGTGCGCTTTGGGGCCCCAGTTCAGTAAGCCGTTGCCAAAGCCGGTTGAGACGTGGTCGGTGATCGAGAGGAGTAAGGACGGTGCGTCGGGCAGGGCGGTGGCAAAGAAGGTGGTTGAGGAGGTTGGACCAGTGCTTGGAGTGAGGGTGCATGATGTGAAGCCTATCAATGATGGGGTGCGGTTATTCGTACGCCTTCTATTGCTGAGAGGGAGAAAATTGCATCCAACAAGCGTTTTGCTGACGCTGGACATTGGTGTCGGTGAAGGACAAGCTTGGTCCAAGAATTGTTGTCCAAAGGGTTGACGCGGATATTACCCCTGACTGCTTTATGCAAGCAGTGTACAAATTCAATTTCGCTGATGATATGTCGTTGGAAGCTTTTAGGAGAAGCGTGAGGCTGGTAAGTGCGGCTTTGAAGCCCCCCGAGTAACATAGACGCAAGGGTGAATGTGATTCTGGAATGCACTGAGAGGGTAGCCGAAAAGCTGTGTGATACCGGCGTTTATGTAAACTGGTTCAGGTTTATAGCGCGCAGGCAGGATCCAGTCGCGGTGTACTTCCGATGCCTTGGCTTTGACCATCGAGTTCGTGAGTGTAGGATGCAGTCGGATGTTTGCAGGAGTTGCGGTGGCACTGGTCACATATCGAGTGAGTGCTGTAATCCAGTTAATTGCAGGAACTGTGCCTTTAAGGGCAAACCGTCTGGCCATATGATGGTCTCGGCTGATTGTCCGATTTATGCTGCGCTGATGTCTAGGGCATACGCGAGGCATTAATGATAAGGATCTTGCAATATAATTGCCAGCGTTCTGCGAGCGTTATGTACGAATCGGTCAGTCATGCGCTTCTCCGTATGGGTGGCATGTTTGCGTTGGTGCAGAAGCCTTACTGCAGGGATGGTTGTTTTAGAGGATTGCCGGGGGGATGCGAGCCTTTACGGACGGGGGATGTGGCTCTGCTATAATAGTTGTTAACAGTGACGTCGACTGTACTGTTAGAAGTATCCAACCTGAGGGGGTGTGTGTGTCCGTTGAATGGGCGGGAGGGAAGATGTTGCTGGCTAGCATCTACTGCCGATTCAGCTCACCTTTGGAGCCATATTTAAGGAATATGGATACGGTACTACTCCTCGAGAGTAGTTGTCCGCTAATCCTAGGGCTAGACGCGAACGCAACCTCCTCGTTGTGGTTGTCCAAGATGACCAGGTCATTATCTGGTCATTGGAATCGCATCCGAGGAGAAGCGCTTAATGAATGGGTGTTTGATGGTCCCTCCGGGGTGAGTGACATAGACGTGACGGCTGCAAATGGGGCAGCAATGACAGGTTACCAGTTTAGTTGGAGTGTTTGCGAAGACTGGGGTGTGAGTGATCATAACCTAATTTAGATTTTTGTCACTTCGAGGGGACGTACGCAGACCTACAGGGGTTGCGTAGCTGCTCTGCGACAACCACCTCGGGGTGGAGGCAGAGCGTAGGCCTTTGGTTTGGATCTTTCTTTCCGGAATCGGAGACTCCATCATTTACTCCGGTTGTTGAAGAAATGAGGGAGCCTCCGGGTTTGGAGCGTATGGAAGTTGTGGACAATATTTGCCGGGTTAGAAGTAGAAAATCGCCAGGTATTGATGGTATGACTGGAAGGATGGTGAAAGCCATCTGAAAGGTTATGCAGGAATATATCTAGTCCGTTTTCTCCAGCTGCATTCGTCTTTGGGCAAGTTAATTTCGGGATAGGAAGGCTTGTGTCGTGGGAGCCAGTGCTTCCGTCTGGGGGAATGTGCAGCGGGGTTGCCCACAGGGTTCCATTTGTGGTCCATGCATATGGAATCTTATGATGGATCCTCTGTTGCGGGAGCTAGCTGCCTCCTTCAAGGTCTGTGCATATGCGGATGACTTGCTCATCATGATTGAAGGGGATAGTCGCCTTGAACTGAAAAATCGTGGTGAGCAAGCTATAAAGATTGTGCAGGCTTGGAGTGGAGGTGGCTACCGAGAAGACGGTGCTGATGCTGCTGAAAGGCAGGTTGGAACGCAGTCGTTCTCCCTGCAGTCGAGCTGGTGAACGCGGCATAAGGTATTCGTGTACTGTCAAATATCTCGGGATAACGGTGTCAGAACGTTTGAATTTTTTCCCACACTTCGATCGGTTGAAGGAGAAGCTGACAACGGTCGTTGGGACCATCAGGTGTGTTTTGCGGACTGATTGGGGCTTGAGTAGGCGTTCTGTGCGTATCATATATGGTGGGCTTTTTGTTGCCTGCGCAACTTATGGTGCACCTATATGGTACAGAACTGCCTCGACTGTCTTTGGGCAGAAGAAGCTCATTTCGTGTCAGCGGGTCGTCATGTTAGCATGCTTGCCAGTGTGTCGCACTGTTTTCACGAGTTGCGAGTGTTGCTTGGCGCCTCGCCGCATGATCTTGAAGTGAGAAGTAGGGCTATCATGTATAAGCTTAAGCGTGGCTTGCAGTTGGATGAGGATGATTGGCTCAGGCCTTCTGATTTGGTGGATGGGGAGAGTAGGCGGTAAGCACTATCTTTCGGGACTGTGTTGTTGATAGGTGGAGGACAAGGTGGACGAACAGTGACAAAGGGTGACGTACGAATTTATTCGTGACGCAACGTTCGTAGTTGACCGGCCTGACTTTCGCTTGGTTTAAGTACTGGTTTCCTACTGACGGGGGCTTTGCCAAAACGGATTTATGTGGGTGCGGGATGACTGAGGACTGGAAGCATATACTGACGGAATGCCGTTACTATGATGACATTAGAGATTTAGTAAGTTTGGGTATATCGAATGGAGGGGCGGGGTGGGATTTCAGTAGGTCACTTGAAGACGATCGGACCTTTAGTTGTTTAAGTAGTTTTGCTCGTGAAGCATTTCGGAGAAGGACAGTACTTAGTAGAGGTGATCCTCGAGCGTAGCCCCCTTGCAGGTGGGCTCAGTCGGTTCCACCGGGTGGTGGTGGGCAGGTGCACCGGTTGGCGGGGTTGTTAGTGAGGTTGTTGGCGACTGTTGGTGGTGGCGTGCTGCCTACGGCTGTTTTGCATCGTGGGTGGTTCGCGTTTTTTTACTGCACGAGGTTCACTCGGCTTGTGGATGTTGTGTTGACTGTACGTGAGGGCAGTTTCGTTGATGCTGCGGTCCTTGGGCCCGTTGTGCAGTCCGTGAGGACAGCATTTTAATTGTTTGTGTTGTGTGTATTTGTTCAAAGTCGCCACTGCCTGTGGCAAGGTCTTCCTTGTCACTTGCGGTTTTTTGCTGTAGTTGTTTATTTTGTTTTGGGATACCAGCCCGGACTTGTGTCAAAATGGGAGAGGTGCCCCTGGATTTGTTGATCCAGTCTGACAGTTGGGGTGGCCCCCTGAGGAGCTTCGCGGGGGTTGTGGTTTGGCCCCTCACCAAGGGGGAGGTACAGCACTTCGGTGCTGGTGCACTGGTGGCCGCATATCCGCCTGTGGCTCAGCCACTGTGAGGTAGGCCAATAGGCAGGTACTCACACAAAACACTTCAAGATACTGTGTCATAGTGTATGGAGTGGTAAGTAGAAATTGCGTTAATATACATAATTATTATTACAAAAAATTAACGCTGTAGTTCATTGCCCACGTCAGCTCATATCAGCATAGCTGAATTTGCTTTTTAACTAGAACATTTTGTTTGTGTGTATTACTTTTTCGAAATTTGGTTATTGAACTTTATTATAATATGAAAGAATTAACAAATCCATTTATTGTCGATATTATAAAAATAGTCGTTGAAAATTGGCTTTAAAAATTAATAAAAAATTGAAATTTACGTTTACTAACATAGCATGCTGATTATAAAAATGGATGAATTAATGAAACATGCTCAGTAGTTCGCTGTTCTCAAAATAATAAGATAGCAATGATCGGTTTAATTTATATAAACCACGCCACGTGATTTATCAGTAGCAAAAATTAAATTTTTTGTGACATTGACCTTTTTCGGTTGAAGTTTAAAAATATTTTTTTGTTTTACAGGTGTATTTTTATCGTTATTACTTTAGCATTTAAATAATTAGTGAGTACTCAAAATCAAATAAAATGTGCGATTGCACCACATATTCACCTATTTAGGGAAACAACTAGACATTTCTTCAGTACACAAGCGCAGGTAATGTGGTATACCTTGAGCCTGTATGAAAAAAAGTCAACACAAGACGCAATCTCATTACTCTTTGCCCTCTACGAAAGCCTACAATGAATCACAAAGGATGGAAAACGAAGGGTGGAACTTCTAACAACGTGGCCATGCAAAAATTAAATATTGATATTCGTTGACATGATTATATAATAAAAACTAAAATTCCACCCAACTTATCCGTTAAAAATGTTAACAGGTATAAATCTCGAGCTAATTACTTACTTAGCTGGCTTGTGACAGAACTTTCGTTCCATAAGACGAGCTTAAAAAAGAATTCCAGGCGCGTTGGCCTTTTACACAGTTTCTCCAATTTGAAAGGCCATATTCGGCAATGTTATCTTCCACTTGACCTTTCCATCTTATTCGTGTCCTTACTCTTCTTCTTCTCTCAAACACTCTAAGAGCTGCCTTGGAGTGCAGTGCAGAGCTGCTTCAGAACCATATATCAGCGTCTTGTACAGTGTGAGTTTGGTCTGGCGGGAGGTGGCCTTGCTTTGGAGTTGTTTGCCCAGACCTTAGTAGCATCTGTTGGCCATCACTTTCCTTCTCCGAATTTCAAAAATAATGTCATTTGTTTTGTTTATGGCGGTAAGAAGGTATATATAATATCTAACTACCTCGAAGCTGTAGTTCTCAAGTTCCACAGTTGGTCTGAGTCTACTGAACGTCTTGCGCGTTTATACCATCAGCTTGGTCTTCTCGCCGTTTACTGCCAGACCCACTTTGGTAGACTCCCTCTCAATTTGTTCAAAGGTGCTGATTTTGTGACAGTTAAAGTTATCCTGCATAGACGTATTAATATTGCAGGAATGCCAAACGCAGACATGGCTTTATACACCTCTGAACGGATAGGGCTGTCGAATATGTGGAATGTGTCCATGTGTTTTTCGTGGTTTTTTTTCCATAATTTGGCGCAGAGTTAAAATCTGGTCAATCGTAGATTTGCCAGGACTGAAGCCGCAGTCGTTCACACAGTACGATGTATAGCACTTTATATGCTATGGGAAGGAGACTTATTCCTCTATAGTTGGCACATAACGTCTTGTCTCCATTTTTGTGCACGGGACACAGGATGCTGAGGGTCCAATCATTGAGCATGCATTCTTCTAGCCAAATTGTACTAATCATGTGCATGCTCCTTACCAGCATCTGACCACCAGTCTTGAATAGTTCGGCTTGTAACCCATCGGCATCTGCTGCTTTATTATTCTTCAGCCGATTGATTGCTATTCTGACCTCATCTTGGCTAGGTGGTATACACTCTATACTATTATCTGTTATTGGTTCTGGGGTATCTTCACCGCTACTATTTGATACTAGAAGCTTTTCAAAATGCTCCTTCCAGATCCTCAGCACGCTGTCTGTATCTGTCACCAGGTTTCCTTCTTTATCTCTACAGGAAGATGTGCCTGCCCCAAAGCCTTCGGTTTCATGTTTTACTCGTTGATAGAATTTTCGGACTTCATTCTGACTCCTGTACATCTGGATTTGCTCACGTTTTTATTGCTTTTTTTCTTTTTCTGAAAATACGTTTCTCCTCTCTCCTTTTCTCCCTCTAGTTCTCCATCACGTTACGTGTTGCTACTGTCCGCAGGGTTGCCCTATACGCTGCGTTTTTCATATCAGTAGCATTACAATACTCCTGATCGTACCACGGATTTCTTGATGGTTGTCTTTGGTACCCAAGTGTTGCTTTTGCTGCAGTTTGTAGGGAGTGGGCAATTCTCTGCCACTGTGCTTCTATATTACTATCGGGACAAGGGGTGCTTTCGTCAAGCAGTTGGGTAAGTTGAGCGGAGTAGGCTTCTGCTATTTGTAGTGTTTGCAGCTTTTCGACGTCAAATTTCCGTGTAACATTATATCGCACCTGCTGCTACATTAAGACGGGTGCGTACCTTGACTGGAGCGAGATTCGCTCTTCGGATCGATCGGACGTCTAAAACACTGGATGAATGCCTTCCGTCTATCACAACATGATCGATATGATTTCTCGTTGTTCGATCGGGAGGAATTCAAGTGGACTTGTGTATATCGAGATGCTTGAATCTGGTGCTGCTAACTACCATGTTTTTTGCTGTCATGGCCAGTCCAAGGGTTATATCTTGTTTCTCGTAAAATATGTCTTTGGTCTGTTCATCTTTGTCTTCTTTATGAGACTGATGTAGAAGAACTTCTCTTTTATACCGATTATAGCAATTCGCTCATCTACTGGAGTGAATCTGGAGACGAAGTCTTTTATTCTCCTGTTAACTATAAATCCGCAGACAAATTCACGTCTCGTTTCATGGCAGCTGTAATACAGGGCGTAATCCTCTGATTTTCTTTCGCCAGTCCCTTACCATCGCATTTCCTGTAAGGCAATAATATCGGGTTTGTACTTCTAGAGTACATCCGCCAAAGCGAACACTGCGCCTGTTCTGTACAACGTGCGCACATTCCAAGTGCAGATTCGCAGATCGTGGTTCTTTATACGTTTTCGGGGGTCGTCAACATAAGGTGGGTTTGGTTTTCTTTTTCTTTGCTTTTTCATAGTAAGTTCGGTTTTCCGAGTGTGGGCAACTAACCCGACGCCTCAACCCATTGTTTTATAGTTCTTATGGGTGAACTCGCGACACATATTAGCTCACTATTTCATCGGGGGATGGAAATTTTATTTGCAAAATTTCAATTTAATCTCATAAAAAATAAAAATTTGGGAATCTAAAAACCAGTAAGGAAGTTCAAAAATCGGACGGGGCCGACTATATGCGAAATGAAATGTGCTATCAAGATAGATATTTGAACCAATTGCAAAAAAAACTTCATACACATACCATTCTGAAATCAATGAAACATTGCACGTCAATTGAACAGACTTGGATTCTTTGGTGTACCATTTGCATGAAATCGAGTCAATTCATGTATGGGAGCTATATATAAACACAAGAACCTATTTGAGCAACCGTTGCATACATCATTTGCTTTTTCTTTTTTTTTTATCACTCTATGTTCAATTTAATACCTTCTGCCAAATTTCGCGTAAAACAAACATAGATCCTTCGGTGCACCATTTACATAAAATCGAAGGAAAATATATATAAGACCTATATCAAAATCTGAACCGTTTTCACACCTCATTTTTTCCTCAATTGCATTCGCTATGCAATATTCCTCAATCAGACAAATATTGGGAGTTTGATGTATCATTCACAAAAAAACGGAGGAAACTATATACGGGAGCTATACCTAAATCTGAACACATTAAAAAAAAAAAAAAACTTCGTAGACATCAATCTGGACTTAATTCAGTACTCTGTGCAAAATTTTGTCTCAACCGGACAAATATTGGGAGTTTGGTGCATCATTCACAAAAAATCGGACGAAACTATATATGGGGGCTATATCTAAATCTGAACCGATTTAACAAAACCCCGCAGACATCAATCTGGACCTAATTTAGTACTCTGTGCTAAATTTTGTCCCAATCGCACAAATATTGGGAGTTTGGTGCATCATTCATATAAAATCGGACGACACTATATATGGGAGCTATATATAAATCTGAACCGATTTTAAAAAAACCCCGCAGACATCAGTCTGGACCTAATTTAGTACTCTGTGCAAAATTTTGTCCCAATCGCACAAATATTGGGAGTTTGGTGCATCATTTATATAAAATCGGACGACACTATATATGGGAGCTATATCTAAATCTGAACCGATTTTCTCCAATTTCAATAGGGTTCGTCCTTGGACCAAATAAGTTAAATGTGCCAAATTTCATCCAAATCTGATCATAAATGCGACCTGTACTTTGTTCACAAAAATACATGGACGGACGGACAAATATTCCCAAAGGAGCCATGGGTCTATCTCGATTCTTTTATATCTTCATATATATATTTCGGGGTAGGCCCCACATAAACGGGCTACATTATTTGGTTATAATTACATAATGACTTGGGCCAGTAAAACAGTAATAAAATATTTAAATCGAACTTAAAGTATGTCATATGTATATTCATTGCAAAAGTTAGATTTGCACTTACTAGCTAAAATTTATATACAAACCACAAAATTATAAAATAAAAAATGTTATGTGGCTTGAAAGGAAAAAGGGTTCAATGGTGCTCCCCTCTCCCCTACCTATAACCATCGAATTAGGGGCTGGGATCATCAGCACATAAATAAAATACAATCACCCCGCGTGATTGTATTGTTTTACTTCACTTAAATGGGGCATCGACGTTTTAAAGAAAATTGTCCGTAAATATTTATTACAAATATTTACGGACCAAATTTTCATTTTTGGTCTCCAATTACTAAGAAGCTACGCTGGGCACGTTGATGAAATGCACACTCTACGAAGCAAAATCACGAGTTCTGTAATCATATATAAAACATTATCTTGTTTGCGCGTCCCATTTTTAAGAAAAATCAGGAAAGAACACAAACAAATTTGTTGGCTTCAACACACTTTCACTTATTTTTATACCCTCCCTCCAACACGGTATTAATTTTGTCATTCCTTTTGTAACTCACTAGTATGGCAACATTCTGTACTCGAAATTGTCAGTTTATACATACAAAGTATGGTTTATACCATACAAAGTATGGCATTTAGGAATAGACCCTATATAAAAATACCTACGATTTAATAATTAGGATTAAGTAAGATATTGTGATACAAACTTTGCCTTTGCTCCACCCCAAAATGCGTTTTGAGGTTTTGGAATCATCCTTAAAAATTATTTGTTTTAGGTGTACATTATTCTTTATATTAAATAATTAACTGATGTCTTCCGCGTTTTGGAGTTGTCTGCCTATAGGCGTATTCCACCATAGTATATGGGACATATTATATCCTACAACGTGTGGAATTCTAAGACGATTTAACCATATGTTGTAATCATTCTATCTTCGAAGGACGTCGAGATAAAAAACTAGAAAGTCATTTAGGTATAGATCCTATATAAAAATACCTACGATTTAATAATTAGGATTGAGGAAGATATTGTGATACAAACTTTACCTTTGCTCCACCCCAAAAATGCGTTTTGAGGTTTTGGAATCATCATTAAAAATTATTTGTTTTAGGTGTACATTATTCTTTATATTAAATAATTAACAGATGTCTTCCGCGTTTTGGGGTTGTCTGCCTATAGGCGTATTCCACCATAGTATATGGGACATATTCTATCCTACAACGTGTTGTAATCATTCTACTTTCGAAGGACGTCGAGATAAAAAACTAGAAAGTCAGGTTCGAGAACGAAGTATATCGACCCGCGATTAGGTCCAGGCGCTATATAATGATACCTACCGATTTTCGGTATTTTTATTATTTAGCTCGAAATTAAAGTATTATGAGGATTTTATACATATGTTCTATCCTACCATATACTTGCTTGTATGTTCCGTATATTTCATTTTCGGTATTTTTATACCCTCCACCATAGTATGGAGGGTATATTAATTTCGGCATTCCGTTTGTAACTCATTGAAGTATTTATTTCCGACTCTATAAAGTATATATATTCTTGATCAGGGTAAAATTTTAAAGTATATATATTCTTGATCAGGGTAAAATTCTAAGACGATCTATCCATGTCCGTCCGTCTGTTGTAATCACGCTATCTTCTGAAGGAATTAAGATAGGGTGCTGAAATTTTGCCTATGTTTGGCTTTTGTCTGCATGCAGGTCAAGTTAGAAGATGGGATACCGATACGTATATGCATAGCTCCCATATAACAGTACCCCCCAATTTTCGGCCAACTATGGAACATGAGAACTACAGCTTCGAGGTAGTTAAAAACTTTATATACCTTGGTATCGCCATAAATAAAACGAATGACATCAGTTTTGAAATTCGGAGATGGATTGTGACGGCCAACCGATGCTACTATGATCTAAGTAAGCAGTTTAGAAACATGGCCATCTCCCGCCAGACCAAACTCACACTTTACAAGACGCTGATTTTACCCGGGGAAAGAAAAATTGTCCGAAAGATCTACGGGCCGATCTGCGTCGACGGTGAATATCGCCGTCGAATGAATCATGAGCTTTACAATTTATACGCGGACATCGACATAGTCAGTTGTATTGAGCTGCAGCGACTACGGTGGCTAGCCATGTTGTGCGAATGAATGAGAATGCCCCAGCTCAAAAGGCATATAAAAGCGAGCCTACTGATGGTTCCCGGAAGGCCACGAATTAGATGGAAACCAAGTAGAAACCAACATCTTGGAACGTGGTCTTCCAAATTTTTGGATTTGCGCACAAGACCGATGCACTTGGAAATCTTTTTTAAGCTCGGCTTATAGAATACCGTTCTGTAACAATCCAGCTAAGTATGTAAGTAAACTGAGTGGACACAAAATCGGACCAAAAATCATCTACAAAACATCTGGAACAAAAAACAGCGTTAGCAGCCCACTGTACTTCAGTGTTCGCAAATAAACGGTACACTATCGTAGTGTACGGTACCAGGAACACAAAAACTAAAAAATTGTACCATTAGAGTTCCGGTACACAAACATTAAAAAATATTTTACTGTTACTGTTCCGGAGCACAACGAAATTCGCAGTGTACCGCGGTGTACACTAAAAATCGCAGTTCCTTTAGAAAATATTCATAGAATCAGTACAAAAAATGTGTATAAGTCATCCGTTTTGTAACCAATTTTTTTCGAAAGCTTATTTAATTTTCTTCCCCGTAATGTAATAAAACTTATACGGCTTGATATCATAATTTCTTCGTACAGTCCGAAGAAAAATAATTTTTTTCTTTTTATGTGTATCTTGTCACATCTCAACCACTGCACTATGGGTTTTTTACGTTTATTTTGGCATAAAATCTAATTATAAAGCTATTGAATTGAAATTTGGTTTGTATACATTTTTATGCTCCCAAGATGACCTACAAATTTTCATATGATTTGGGTCACTATTTCATATAGCTGCCATATAGCCGATCTGGCCGATTTGTCCCGACTTTTTTGTTTATAAAACTATTGAAGTGAAATTTGGTTTGTATACATTTTTTATGCTCTCAAGATGACCTACCAATTTTCATATGATTTGGGCCACTATTTCATATAGCTGATCTGGCCGATTTGTCCCAACATTTTTGTTTATGAAGCTATTGAAGTGAAATTTGGTTTGTGTTTAGGTGCGCGATAGTTGAAAAAAAGAGATCGGCAACAACAAGGCATGTTTCTATCCGGCTCGTATGGACCAAATGTTTAGGCGAGGAGTGTGCTCTACTCCTCGCCGTGGTAGTGTGTTTGGTGGTTGGGGGGTGTTCAATTAATCAACTCTTGGGAGCGGTGGTAAATCGACAACAAGAGAACTCCTAAGCAGTCAATGGTGCATGGCAAAGAAAAGAATGTTCAAAAGAAATAAAACACAAGAAGGTATTAGGTTAATTATTCTAAATATCTCGGTTTTATTGGTGGTGTTCTTTTCTTTATTCAACAACAATATTACCTTTGTAAATTGGGGCGGCGACAGAGGCCTGTTAATAGATAACGCGTAGATGTTATGCGACTAGTTACTTCTATGGTTAGACGACAAGTTAACTCTATGGTGGTTGGTCGACAAGTGAATGCTGTGGTTCATGCAGTCACAGAGGATTGCGGAGATCGCTGAGGATCGGTTGTCGTTTACTACTACATTAACATATTCCCATGGGAGAAAAGTGTCGAGCAAGGAGAGCAAACCAGCAACAACCACCGCTCGGTGGCATTTGCACTCTACGGTCTCCGCTGAGGGAACTTGCAGAGGAGATGCCCGTGGTGTCAATCAGCAGACGTGATTGACTGAGCTCGGGAAGTTGAGTCAGAACGTATCAAACAGTTTGTATAATTTTTTATGCTCCCAAGATGACCTACCAATTTTCATATGATTTGGGGCACCATTTCATATAACTGCACATAACAAAATGTTTGTTCCTTACTTCGGCTATATTTCCATTACTGACTGTTTTATTCAAAACAAAGGCCATGTCTCTGTCGTTGAATATTTTGGCTGAAACCGTAGCAGCAATGATATAGCGTATTTTGTGAAGCAAATTCGGAGGCTAATTTCCTATTTAGCCTAGGTCCAGCATGTTCATAATTTAACTTTGGGCGACCTATTTTTTGGGGAAACATACTGCTCATCCATTACTATAATTATATTTTGAATGTTTAGTTTTAAATCGCTCTAATTTACGGTTGAACTTTTTTTTTTCGAACGTTCCCACGCCACTCACACCCGCCCCTGCCGACCGAGGGGGCCACCTCCCCATAACGTGGAGAGAACGTACACCCCATAGTCCGGACTATGGAGGGTTAGTAGTGAAGGAAAATTACTGGCTACAGAATTAACATCAGCCAGTCTTATATTAGTTGTTAACCATAAACAAAAACACCGTAGTTTTGACAAAACATGCAAGCAGAAATATTACATACACAATTGTCTGGCAACTATACCTCAATTATAGACGAATAATAGAATTTTTTAATACATGAATGGGGTCAGAAAATGATACTCTGTTATATAAATTATTATAAATTTCACATAAAGCGCGAAGTGGATTAGTTAGTTCATAATTATGTCTAACTAGGGATAAGTTAAGAGGTAAATAATTACGTGTTCTACGGGAGGGAATATTAAATTTTATTTCCCCAGTTAAAAAGTTTGAGTCAATTTGTCCACGTAACAATTTTATTATAAATATTGCTCTAAGCATTAATCGCCTTCTTTCAAGAGTTGGAAGATCAATCAGTTTCAGACGGTTAACGTACGGTGGAAGTGCTTCAAGAGGATTCCAAGGTAGACCCCTAAGAGCAAATAAAAGAAACTGGGTTTGAACCGATTCTATATTATTAGAATAATTTTTATAAAATGGGTTCCAAAGTACACAGCCGTATTCCAATGTGGGTCGAACAAGGCTGATGAATAGACGGATCATCAAATTCCTTAGACCATCGGTTTATAAAACCAAGCAACGATTTAGCTTTATTAATGATATTTATGGTATCTAAAATAATACCAAGATCTGTAAACGAGTCTACAGAGTCAAGTTTATGAGAACCTATAAAGTAATCAATAGATATGGGACTAGTCCTAGAAAGAGTTAATTTTTTGCACTTCTTAAGATTTAGCGTCATACCATTAGAACTACACCAGTTTACTAATGAGTGTAGGTCATGTTGCAAATTTAATGAGGAGTTAAGTGTATTTAGACTACAAAACAGTTTTACATCATCTGAAAACATTAAAATATTAGAAAATCGGATTACAGATGGAAGATCATTTAAGTAAAGGACAAAGAGTAATGGACCCAAGTGGCTACCCTGAGGAACACCAGATGAAACACTGATGTCATCTGAGAGAAGTGAATTGAAATGTACTTTTTGAGTACGATCTTGTTAATAAGAGGAAATCCAGTTAAGAAGGATTGTCGGGAAACCCATAATATCAAGCTTATAAATTAATAAACTGTGTACAACAGTATCGAACGCTTTACTGAAATCTGTATAGATTATATCAGTTTGGAGTTTATTGATAAACCCATTGTGAACGTGACACATAAGCTCCATTAGGTTAGTCAATGTAGACCTCCCTCTTAAAAAGCCATGTTGGAAAGGAGATACTATAGATGAGACAAAGTGGGAAATTCTTCGAGAAACCAAGATAACAAATAACTTTGGAATCGCACTCAATTTGGCGATGCCTCTATAATTTTCAATAGTGCACCGACTACCAGTTTTGTGTAAAGGGATTATATAACTAGATCTCCAGTAAAGAGGAAAATAACCAAGGGATAAGGAATAGTTAAATAAATCTGTTAGAGGTAAGTACAATTTATATGCACAAGACTTTAATATAGATGATGGGACACCATCTGGACCAGCAGAATTAGAGGTTTTTAGAGATTTCAGGGCATTTAATACCTCATCTTCCGAAAGTAAAAAATGTGGAAAATGGTTTATCTTCTCCATATTGTAGTTATAATTAAAATTAAACGAAATGTTTGAATAATTGTTCTGGAAAAATTTGGCAAACATATTTGCAATATCAGAGTTATTAGATGATCCTATACTACCAAGTTTCATAAAGCTGGGAAATGACCGAACATTACGTTTAGTATTTACGAATTTAAAAAAATCTTTTGGATTAGTTTGTAATCTACTTTTCATTTTTACTAAATATTCTGAATAACACTTCTTATTTTCAGTATTATACTTATACCTAGCCAACGAATAATTTCTGTAATTTGCTGGAGAATTATATTTTCTGAATTTGTTAAACAATCTACTCTTTACATTACGCAGGCGCCTTAGATAAGAAGATGACCACGATGGTTCACTATCAGGATTGACTTCTATGAAGGGAATGGATAATGATAACGCTTCATTTAAAGTTATGTAGAAATAAGAAATGCGTGAATCCATATCACCCTTAAAATCCCAATTTGTGTTGGATAAAATGGAATGCAGAATATCAAAGTTGGCTTTCTTAAAATTTAGTTTAAGCTTTTTTTGTTTAACATGATCAACATTAGTTAATTTATGCTGGAATTCCAGACTCACATTAAGAGTTGGGTGATATTTGTCTTCAGGTTCAGAAAACGGGGAACATCTACATATAGATATATTTATCGTTGATGAAAATACTAAGTCTAATATTCTATCTTTAACGTTGGAGATATTATTAATTTGGAATAAGCATTGATCAAATATTGTTTCCCAGAAAATAGCCATGTCAGAAGAAGTTGATAATGTTGATGAAGTAGGCACATAATCGATATTATTGTCACCTAGAACCCATGTTAACTTTGGCAAATTGAAGTCACCAAAACAAACAATTTCACAATTAGATGGCATTGAATTTGAAGCTTGCTTTATTAATTCAGCATGTCTAAGGTAAACGTCGGTTTCAGAGTTAGGAGCTATATATGAACAGGTTAAGATAAAAGATAAACCTAAATAATTTAATCGAACACAAACAAATTCAGTATCTGAATTATTATTTATTGAAACGCACTCAGAGGCAATTGAATTATGTACAGCTATCAGCACTCCACCGTCGATTTTATTAAGTCTATCATGCCTATAAACTTGATATTCATCTGAAAAAAATTTCAGTATCACCAATCTCAGGTTTAAGCCATGTTTCAGAGAAGACAACAATTTTATAATCGCAATCGAAAGATTTAAGGAAAATATTTTTTAGTTTAGTATTGAGACCTCTTACGTTTTGATAAATAAATTGTAAGGAATTACTTAGTTTTTTGAAGCGGATACGTTATCGGAAATAACCAATGGTTTTGCGATGTTGGATCTTTCCCTAAATTCAAACTCTTTTACTAAAATCCCATCAGGCCAAAACGATTCATTGACTAAAACGAGGAACTTTGGCAAATGCGTTTTTATAAAATTAACAAAATCTTTAACTTGTTTCGATACCAAACGCACGTGGTCTTCATTTAAACTGATATTATTGATATTCTGTAACACATATTTTACAAGTGCATCTTCTGAGCGATTTTTGCTGCTCCAAATTTCAATAAGCGCTGCATGGTCAAACACATGTTTATCAGTAAAAAACACGAGTTGGCACAAAATAGAACAAAAAAGGCTAGTTACTCATTAATTAACACACTTTTGTTAATAACTTGGCATTTACACCTTTTTGCAATGCATGCCATTCACAGGTTATACTCCACGGAAAAAACTACGATTCATAGATTTTATATAAAGATATAGGGTAAGTGCTCCAATAATCGGCACTTTAAGAATTTTCGCTTTTTATATGTTTCACCATTCCAAGTGCATCTTTTCCACGACATTGTATTTAGGTTCATCTGTTTCGAAATTTTGTTTACTCCCCCATGGAATACAAATTTGTTTAATTAACTTGTACTAAAGTAGATTAAATTAATAATTATGTAAAATAGTGCCTTTGTGTCAATTGTCGGCACATTTTTTCCAATTGTCGGCATGTTATGTTCCAATAGTCGGTATGTCACATTTTAGTTAAACAAAAATTATATATTTAATTAAGTTTTCTGCTATTTGCAATAATAAATTATTACTATGGGACGTTTCCATCAGTGTTGTATTGAAACAGTTATATAAAATAATATTATTTATTAAAATATTGCAATTATAAAACATGGTGCAGACATTGGGAACCTCCTATCCAATTCTCGGCATGGCTAAATAAGGCATTTCAGAGGTTAAAAGTATTTGAGATTAAAATCGTGTCTTCTATTATATAAAACACTCAAAACTAATTTTTTATAAAATCATCGTTATTTACAGACTTATTTAACATTTTTTCCCATTTTGAGCCAAAATGATCGAAAATGTGCTTATTAATCACCCATATGCCGACTATAGGGAAACCTTAAAATTGTTTGTTCCTAAGGTCGGCATCCATAAAAATATTATTATTAGAAATATTTTTTTAATGATTTTAAATTCTAAAGTATTCTCCTCTTTGTTCTTTACAATTACGAAGAAGATCCTTGTAAAAAAATATAATTTTAATATAGTTACAAGTCTTTTGAAATCGTCATGCCCACTAGTTTTTTCTTATGAAACATGAATTATCGCTAGTGTTGACAAACCTCATTGACCAAATGCCAATTTTTGACTCAGTAAATGAACTTAGCTCGATTAAATTTTATACAGAGATAGATTGCAGTGTCATTGAAGATTATTCAAGGTATTTTTTATATTTAGTTATAGGATTTTTTAGTTATTTGAAGTTATATAAAACAGATGCCGACTATTGGTACATGCCGGAATTAGGTGCGTTTACCCTACATAAACAAAACATTTCACAGTATTGCAACAACAGACAAATATGACAAAAAGGGCATCTCGTCTTAATTTTACATACCTGCACTAACGTTTTCCATAATTACACATTTTAATTTTTTTCAATTTTGTCAAATTACAAGCACTCGAACTTAGCTGATTTTTACCGCCAGTTGTACCAAAACAATGTGACTTTCAAAAAAATTTTGACTTTATGCCAAAAAATCATACTTTTTACCCAGAATGCACTGTTACTCAGCCAATCCCCAACCGATTTACCAAATATATATCTTGTTTGAAAGGAAAAATTCTACTTTTCGAAAATAAGATTAATATAAATCCGTTAGTTTCAATTAACCGATTTTTTTCTATAAACCGGCGTTCGCTTATCCGAATTCGACTGTAGATCACATATTTTAGTTCATCCAATTTCATGTCAATGGTCCTTCGAACATGCGACGTCTGTTAGAATGCATCTGTTGAATATACGCGATGTGGTGTACCGTACAGAACACTATGGAACGGTACCATAATGTTTATTTTACAAGTTACAAGTCTTTTGAAATCGTCATGCCCACTATTTTTTTCTTATGAAACATGAATTATCGCTAGTGTTGACAAACCTCATTGACCAAATGCCAATTTTTGACTCAGTAAATGAACTTAGCTCGATTAAATTTTATACAGATATAGATTGCAGTGTCATTGAAGATTATTCAAGGTATTTTTTATATTTAGTTATAGGATTTTTTAGTTATTTGAAGTTATATAAAACAGATGCCGACTATTGGTACATGCCGGAATTAGGTGCGATTACCCTACATAAACAAAACATTTCACAGTATTGCAACAACAGACAAATATGACAAAAAGGGCATCTCGTCTTAATTTTACATACCTGCACTAACGTTTTCCATAATTACACATTTTAATTTTTTTCAATTTTGTCAAAATACAAGCACTCGAACTTAGCTGATTTTTACCGCCAGTTGTACCAAAACAATGTGACTTTCAAAAAAATTTTGACTTTATGCCAAAAAAACATACTTTTTACCCAGAGTGCACTGTTACTCAGCCAATCCCCAACCGATTTACCAAATATATATCTTGTTTGAAAGGAAAAATTCTACTTTTCGAAAAAAAGATTAATATAAATCCGTTAGTTTCAATTAACCGATTTTTTTCTATAAACCGGCGTTCGCTTATCCGAATTCGACTGTAGATCACATATTTTAATTCATCCAATTTCATGTAAATGGTCCTTCGAACATGCGACGTCTGTTAGAATGCATCTGTTGAATATACGCGATGTGGTGTACCGTACAGAACACTATGGAACGGTACCATAATGTTTATTTTCGAAAGCGGTTTTTCCATTTTGTCAAATTACAAGCACTCGAACTTAGCTGATTTTTACCGCCATTTTTACCAAAACAATGTGACTTTCAAACTGCTGACTTTTAAAGCTCACCAGCAAAAAAGGGTTGCCACCCGCATTGATATTAACTGTTTTTTTCTAATATGGGTGTCTACATTTAGGAAATCAGTTACATGTTAAAATATGAAAACAAAAAATTTTACTTTCTGCCAAAAAATCATACTTATACTTGTTTGAAAGGAAAAATTCTACTTTTCGAAAAAAAGATTAATATAAATCCGTTAGTTTCAATTAACCGACTTTTTTCTATAAACCGGCGTTCGCTTATCCGAATTCGACTGTAGATCACATATTTTAGTTTATCCAATTTCATGTCAATGGTCCTTCGAAAATGCGACGTCTGTTAGAGTGCATCTGTTGAATTTACGCGATGTGGTGTACCGTACAGAACACTATGGAACGGTACCATAATGTTTATTTTACAAGTTACAAGTCTTTTGAAATCGTCATGCCCACTATTTTTTTCTTATGAAACATGAATTATCGCTAGTGTTGACAAACCTCATTGACCAAATGCCAATTTTTGACTCAGTAAATGAACTTAGCTCGATTAAATTTTATACAGAGATAGATTGCAGTGTCATTGAAGATTATTCAAGGTATTTTTTATATTTAGTTATAGGATTTTTTAGTTATTTGAAGTTATATAAAACAGATGCCGACTATTGGTACATGCCGGAATTAGGTGCGTTTACCCTACATAAACAAAACATTTCACAGTATTGCAACAACAGACAAATATGACAAAAAGGGCATCTCGTCTTAATTTTACATACCTGCACTAACGTTTTCCATAATTACACATTTTAATTTTTTTCAATTTTGTCAAATTACAAGCACTCGAACTTAGCTGATTTTTACCGCCAGTTGTACCAAAACAATGTGACTTTCAAAAAATTTTTGACTTTATGCCAAAAAATCATACTTTTTACCCAGAATGCACTGTTACTCAGCCAATCCCCAACCGATTTACCAAATATATATCTTGTTTGAAAGGAAAAATTCTACTTTTCGAAAATAAGATTAATATAAATCCGTTAGTTTCAATTAACCGATTTTTTTCTATAAACCGGCGTTCGCTTATCCGAATTCGACTGTAGATCACATATTTTAGTTCATCCAATTTCATGTCAATGGTCCTTCGAACATGCGACGTCTGTTAGAATGCATCTGTTGAATATACGCGATGTGGTGTACCGTACAGAACACTATGGAACGGTACCATAATGTTTATTTTACAAGTTACAAGTCTTTTGAAATCGTCATGCCCACTATTTTTTTCTTATGAAACATGAATTATCGCTAGTGTTGACAAACCTCATTGACCAAATGCCAATTTTTGACTCAGTAAATGAACATAGCTCGATTAAATTTTATACAGAGATAGATTGCAGTGTCATTGAAGATTATTCAAGGTATTTTTTATATTTAGTTATAGGATTTTTTAGTTATTTGAAGTTATATAAAACAGATGCCGACTATTGGTACATGCCGGAATTAGGTGCGTTTACCCTACATAAACAAAACATTTCACAGTATTGCAACAACAGACAAATATGACAAAAAGGGCATCTCGTCTTAATTTTACATACCTGCACTAACGTTTTCCATAATTACACATTTTAATTTTTTTCAATTTTGTCAAATTACAAGCACTCGAACTTAGCTGATTTTTACCGCCAGTTGTACCAAAACAATGTGACTTTCAAAAAATTTTTGACTTTATGCCAAAAAATCATACTTTTTACCCAGAATGCACTGTTACTCAGCCAATCCCCAACCGATTTACCAAATATATATCTTGTTTGAAAGGAAAAATTCTACTTTTCGAAAATAAGATTAATATAAATCCGTTAGTTTCAATTAACCGATTTTTTTCTATAAACCGGCCTTCGCTTATCCGAATTCGACTGTAGATCACATATTTTAGTTCATCCAATTTCATGTCAATGGTCCTTCGAACATGCGACGTCTGTTAGAATGCATCTGTTGAATATACGCGATGTGGTGTACCGTACAGAACACTATGGAACGGTACCATAATGTTTATTTTACAAGTTACAAGTCTTTTGAAATCGTCATGCCCACTATTTTTTTCTTATGAAACATGAATTATCGCTAGTGTTGACAAACCTCATTGACCAAATGCCAATTTTTGACTCAGTAAATGAACTTAGCTCGATTAAATTTTATACAGAGATAGATTGCAGTGTCATTGAAGATTATTCAAGGTATTTTTTATATTTAGTTATAGGATTTTTTAGTTATTTGAAGTTATATAAAACAGATGCCGACTATTGGTACATGCCGGAATTAGGTGCGTTTACCCTACATAAACAAAACATTTCACAGTATTGCAACAACAGACAAATATGACAAAAAGGGCATCTCGTCTTAATTTTACATACCTGCACTAACGTTTTCCATAATTACACATTTTAATTTTTTTCAATTTTGTCAAATTACAAGCACTCGAACTTAGCTGATTTTTACCGCCAGTTGTACCAAAACAATGTGACTTTCAAAAAAATTTTGACTTTATGCCAAAAAATCATACTTTTTACCCAGAGTGCACTGTTACTCAGCCAATCCCCAACCGATTTACCAAATATATATCTTGTTTGAAAGGAAAAATTCTACTTTTCGAAAAAATGATTAATATAAATCCGTTAGTTTCAATTAACCGATTTTTTTCTATAAACCGGCGTTCGCTTATCCGAATTCGACTGTAGATCACATATTTTAGTTCATCCAATTTCATGTCAATGGTCCTTCGAACATGCGACGTCTGTTAGAATGCATCTGTTGAATATACGCGATGTGGTGTACCGTACAGAACACTATGGAACGGTACCACAATGTTTATTTTCGAAAGCGGTTTTTCCATTTTGTCAAATTACAAGCACTCGAACTTAGCTGATTTTTACCGCCATTTTTACCAAAACAATGTGACTTTCAAACTGCTGACTTTTAAAGCTCACCAGCAAAAAAGGGTTGCCACCCGCATTGATATTAACTGTTTTTTTCTAATATGGGTGTCTATATTTAGGAAATCAGTTACATGTTAAAATATGAAAACAAAAAATTTTACTTTCTGCCAAAAAATCATACTTATACTTGTTTGAAAGGAAAAATTCTACTTTTCGAAAAAAAAGATTAATATAAATCCGTTAGTTTCAATTAACCGATTTTTTTCTATAAACCGGCGTTCGCTTATCCAAATTCGACTGTAGATCACATATTTTAGTTCATCCAATTTCATGTCAATGGTCCTTCGAAAATGCGACGTCTGTTAGAATGCATCTGTTGAATTTACGCGATGTGGTGTACCGTACAGAACACTATGGAACGGTACCATAATGTTTATTTTCGAACGCGGTTTTTCCATTTTGCCAAATTACAAGCACTCGATCTTAGCTGATTTTTACCGCCATTTTTACCAAAACAATGTGACTTTCAAACTGCTGACTTTTAAAGCTCACCAGCAAAAAAGGGTTGCCACCCGCATTGATATTAACTGTTTTTTTCTAATATGGGTGTCTACATTTAGGAAATCAGTTACATGTTAAAATATGAAAACAAAAAATTTGACTTTCTGCCAAAAAGTCATACTTTTTACCCATAGTGCACTGTTACTCAGTCAATCCCCAACCGATTTACCAAATATATATCTTGTTTGAAAGGAAAAGTTCTACTTTTCGAAAAAAAAAGATTAATATAAATCCGTTAGAAATAAAGGAAGGAAACTCGCACAACGTAGAAAATTGTGTATAGGATGACGTAATTGCTTTTTGTTGGGTTGTTGGTTGGGGTTCAAATAATCAACAAGTGTCCGACTGAGATTTGCTTTAAATCGATTTACGTAATTATGTATCATTATATATATATATATTAGTACATTTATGGATTAATCAAAGTCGGTTCACATTTAGATATACAGACGAATTCGGTTAATTGAAAACGCCTAATTTCAGAAAAAAAATTCTCTTAAGCAGAATTTTCAATTAAAAGAACTACGGATAAGCGAAACTCGTTGCGCTTAAACGAAGTTTTCAATTAATATCTGAAAAATCGTGAAATTTATAAATCATATTTTAAAATGAATTGAGTAAGAATTTGTTTTCTCTTAGACATTTGAATGGATGGCGGGAAAATGTGAAACATAATTTTAGGGATGCACATACAAATTTTAATGAATTTCGTCGCCCTTACAAAATTTACTTTACTTTATGCCAAAAAATCATACTTTTTACCCATAGTGCACTGTTACTCAGCCAATCCCCAACCGATTTACCAAATATATATCTTGTTTGAAAGGAAAAATCCTACTTTTCGAAAAAAAGATTAATATAAATCCGTTAGTTTCAATTACCGATTTTTTTCTATAAACCGGCGTTCGCTTATCCGAATTCGACTGTAGATCACATATTTTAGTTCATCAAATTTCATTTCAATGGTCCTTCGAAAATGCGACGTCTGTTAGAATGCATCTGTTGAATATACGCGATGTGGTGTACCGTACAGAACACTATGGAACGGTACCATAATGTTTATTTTCGAACGCTGCTGTACTTTAACGGGACAAGCGTAAGAATTATAAGACAGGCACAGAAAACTGTGCTCAAATTTACAGAAACATAATAAAAAAACTACAAAAAAACTTTAGTTTGAAACTGATCTCATAGAAGAGTAACATTTTGTGTAATTATTGTTATATCTTTTAACATTTTTATTAATATATTTATAAAAATGTTTGTCTTTCTGTTTCTCTCTGATGATGACCATAGAATATGATCGAAATATTGGAGAAATAAAAATCAGCAAAATTAAAAACATTTGTTTTTATTTTCTTCTGACCTCAATCAAACTATTTTTTCAATGTTTACACTTTTTAAAGAAATGCGAACATGAATGGAACAATTATTCTATTAATGGGAAATGATCAAGATTCTAATAATGAGTCGGATAGCGAATCATTTCAAAGTATTTCACTGTTACAAAAATATATTTTGTTCATGTTATATTTAATGTGACTAGAATTTAGGCCAAAGACCCACCACACATAAAATTTCTGCAGAAAGTAGATTTGTTGCACAGGCGTGTATCTTAATTTACAGACGAATGTTTGCCAACTACTTATATTTCTTCACATTTAAAAGAAAATATATATGTATACACTGGTGGCCAAAACTAAAACGACTAAAATTGCATGCTGAATAATTGTACTGTATTTGTTTTTAAAAATAAAGTTATGACGAAAGTTTTTCAGAAATAAGGAGGTAATTTATTCACTTTTATCTTGCTATCTATGATTTTGGTGAACAAGGACCTTCCAGTAAGGACAAAACTGTTGCTTTATAAAACGAGCATAAGGCCAGTCTTCTTATAAGCATTTCCAATATGGTTCAATATATCCCCTATAGTTGTTAAGGAAATGGAAATATTGGAGCGAAAAATTTTGAGGCACTGTATTTGTAAATATTTCAAATCAACTTGCAAACGTTTTTCTAACAAAGTAGTTTATGGTGAGTCAAAAATTACTCCTGTTGGGTTATACGTTAGTGATTTGATATCAAAATTGATTCATAGGGTAAAAAATCATGATAACAGTTACGTGTCAGGTGCTTATAATAATCAAATATCATATTCTTTGAGGAATTCTTTGAGGAAATTACTTGTCACCTATTTTCTATATCAATGAAGCTCCGCCGAATTTTGACATTAATGCCAATACTCGGTGTTCATTTTATGAAAAAGCTTATCCTACGCATAGGGGGTAAAATGAGGGTTTGTTGTTTTTTTATTTATTTTTTGATTTCCTTTAGTTTTTGTTTTTAGATTATAATTTTAATTGAGTTTATTAACACTCCAGATAAATACATTCCCGGGAGCAAGGAATTTTTGTTTTACATTAATACTCTGAATTTTTTTTGATCATACATTACAATCATACATTACAATCTTACTTTACATTACAATCTTACATTACATTACAATCTTAAGTATTTATAAATATTATTACCACTCTGTAAAATTATATTGTTTGCTTTAAAGGCTCAATAAATCTTGCAATTTTAGTTGATTTAGTTTTGGTGACATTTTGTTGTTATGAGGAACTCGGCTGATTGAATTGCAATATAAAAATAATGGCGTTATCAACCTGAAGAAAAATATTTATGAGCATTTATTTTAGATTTTCGAAGAAATTGTCTACAACTTTGTTTGTGTCGCTTCTTAACAAAAAATAAATGTCAGCAAGACAATTCAATTTTTTTTTTTTTTTTGTAAAATGTACGTTGTTGTAGCTGATGCATACACCTTGTTTGTGCAAATTAATTTTAATCCACACGTCAAACTTGTTTTCCCATTTCCCATTTGTGGGCAAAGAAAGTCTATGGCCACACTAATGGGATTTCATAAAACTATGCCTTAGATCGAATTCCTTGAGAATTTTTATACCATTCACCACTCTGTGGTACATGGTATTATGTCTTCGTGCATATGTTTGTAACAGGCAAAAGGAATCGAGATAGACCCATGATTTTTTTGACAATAAGCATGGAATCACTTTCTGAGTCGATTTACGCATGTCCGTCTGTCTGCACCAAATTCCCAATATTTGTCCGATTGAGCAAAATTTTGCATAGCGAATGCAATTGGAGAAAAAATTATGTGTGATAAGGTTTGCTGAAATTGGTTGAGATTTTGATTTTGTAAATGGTGCACTAAGGATAAATAGTGTATGGAACAGTTGCTTAATTAAGTCCATGTGTTTATGTATAGTCCCCACACATAATTCTACTCGATTTCATACAAATGATACACCAAAGAATCCAAGTCTGTCCGTTTGACATGCAATTTTTTTAAATTTTTTTTTCAATTGGCTAAAAGATCTTTCGATAGTACATTCAATTTCGCCCGATTCTATCTCAATGGTCCTTCGGAGATTATATGTCTGTTCTATCTACAGAATTTTGTAGATATTAACATCTCTTGTATGTACCCAAAGTGATGAACGGTATCATATAGTCGGCCCCGTCCGACATTTGAACATTCCTTACTGGTTTAATTGTTGTGATGGGGAACTCTATCCCATGCCATTTGTTTCACCACCATGCTCACAACAACTGCACAGGGGCAACAACAACACACGACAACAAGAAACAAATTTACAAATACCAAAATATCCTACACATTAAATAACTTCATGCATTAACAGTAGCAAGTGAATTTGGGGATGATCCCAATATTGCCAACAAAATAACCACCAACAAAACACAAGAAGAAGAAGAGAAGACGCTACATTATACCTAACTTCAAGAATGAATATGGAAAGTTATCGTTAGATGTAGCTCTACCAAGTATCTTAAATGAATTTCCGAATGAAGTTCTAGAAAGGAACAAATCTACCAGAATTAAATACATGAAAAAATATTATAAAAATAAGTAAATAATGAAATGTATATGCAATCTACAGCAAATTGTAATTTGATTATAGCATATGTATTAGGTATTATAACTCCTACAGACAAGCCATTATTGGCTTCGTAGGGAAATGAAATGTAATGTCATGAAATCGTTTTAGTTTGACGTTCGACAAAATAAAACAAGCTTGAGTCAACTATTTTCCTAGTGTGAAGAGAGGTGGTTTACACCACTACATATTCAAGAAGTACATACACTTAACCCTATCAGTAGTCTCTTGTGCGCTCTAGAGAATTAAGTAGGTTAGAAAAAGTCACCTTTAGATTTGGTTTCTCTAATTTTCAAGGAATTATGTGAAGTCTTTCAGTTTTTTTCCATTCACATCCCCCTAGGTCGGTTATTTCGCGAAAAGTGCATTTTTCTAAGAAATGGGCTTGAGAAGTGGCACAGGAAGTGTTCCAACGTTTATCTGTTTTTTCACACGCTCTACATCAGTTGCTTCTCTCGTATGCATTTTTGTGTAAATGGCTGTTATGTCCTGAGATCTCCTTTTTGTCAGTCTGTTAATCTCCTTTTTGTTTGACATAATGCTTTGTCTTATCGTCGTTTGGGTCTCACCATTAAATTGTTGTGTTTTCTCCAGCCCCCTCGCTATTCTAAAGAAGTTTGTGGATTTCCTTTCACCATGACCTCAGTTCATGTTGCGTTGCACTAAAATGGATATTCATATATAATGTAGGTCGGTCGGTACCACTTCTGGCGAGTCTAATTGCTATTTTGATAACTCGATACCAATATGTACGAGACTATATTGAGAGAAATTATTTATCTTTTTATACAATTAGTTGTTTTATAGGTTATTGTTGTTATGGCTATTTTACTCTCTGTCATTATAATTGTTGTATCCTGACTAGATTTTTAACTAAACCGGTTCAGACACTCCGTTATAGCGAAGTGAAATTTCGGGATTACGTTCTTTAATGAAAATTCGCAGCCTTCGATACTCTGTTTATTGGGACAATATCTGCCACTAGTTTTCTCAGGGCTTCCCATGCCAATTTTTTTCACCACCATGCTCACAACAACTGCACAGGGGCAACAACAACACACGACAACAAGAAACAAATTTACAAATACCAAAATATCCTACACATTAAATAACTTCATGCATTAACAGTAGCAAGTGAATTTGGGGATGATCCCAATATTGCCAACAAAATAACCACCAACAAAACACAAGAAGAAGAAGAGAAGACGCTACATTATACCTAACTTCAAGAATGAATATGGAAAGTTATCGTTAGATGTAGCTCTACCAAGTATCTTAAATGAATTTCCGAATGAAGTTCTAGAAAGGAACAAATCTACCAGAATTAAATACATGAAAAAATATTATAAAAATAAGTAAATAATGAAATGTATATGCAATCTACAGCAAATTGTAATTTGATTATAGCATATGTAGTATGTATTATAACTCCTACAGACAAGCCATTATTGGCTTCGTAGGGAAATGAAATGTAATGTCATGAAATCGTTTTAGTTTGACGTTCGACAAAATAAAACAAGCTTGAGTCAACTATTTTCCTAGTGTGAAGAGAGGTGGTTTACACCACTACATATTCAAGAAGTACATACACTTAACCCTATCAGTAGTCTCTTGTGCGCTCTAGAGAATTAAGTAGGTTAGAAAAAGTCACCTTTAGATTTGGTTTCTCTAATTTTCAAGGAATTATGTGAAGTCTTTCAGTTTTTTCCATTCACATCCCCCTAGGTCGGTTATTTCGCGAAAAGTGCATTTTTCTAAGAAATGGGCTTGAGAAGTGGCACAGGAAGTGTTCCAACGTTTATCTGTTTTTTCACACGCTCTACATCAGTTGCTTCTCTCGCATGCATTTTTGTGTAAATGGCTGTTATGTCCTGAGATCTCCTTTTTGTCAGTCTGTTAATCTCCTTTTTGTTTGACATAATGCTTTGTCTTATCGTCGTTTGGGTCTCACCATTAAATTGTTGTGTTTTCTCCAGCCCCCTCGCTATTCTAAAGAAGTTTGTGGATTTCCTTTCACCATGACCTCAGTTCATGTTGCGTTGCACTAAAATGGATATTCATATATAATGTAGGTCGGTCGGTACCACTTCTGGCGAGTCTAATTGCTATTTTGATAACTCGATACCAATATGTACGAGACTATATTGTGAGAAATTATTTATCTTTTTATACAATTAGTTGTTTTAGAGGTTATTGTTGTTATGGCTATTTTACTCTCTGTCATTATAATTGTTGTATCCTGACTAGATTTTTAACTAAACCGGTTCAGACACTCCGTTATAGCGAAGTGAAATTTCGGGATTCAGTTCTTTAATGAAAGTTCGCAGCCTTCGATACTCTGTTTATTGGGACAATATCTGCCACTAGTTTTCTCAGGGCTTCTATGATAACTCAAACTCTAGCATATGATAGTTCATCACATATCCCGATCATAATTGGCATATTTTATTCTCTTTTCAGTTGGAAGCCGACAGATGTGAAACACGTAGCATTGGTGACATTAAAACACAGCATGAGCTTTGCAAAAAATATGGACGTATTTCAAATGCAAATTACTGGCAAACAAGTAAGAACTTAAAATATTTGTAATGTACGTATCTGAATTTGGTGTTCATAGGGATTATCACAGTCGAACTTATTGCGAGCAAACTACTGAATTTTTTTATTTTCAAGTATTTAATGCCGCGATCCATTCCACATTCAATAAATCTACCGTTCTTGGCACGCATTACATATCTGCGGCTTTACGTGTTTTTTAATATTATATGCTAAATTTTGGTGTAAAATAATGCCACATTGATTGCAGCTATGAAAATATTTCACATTATTATTATATGAAAAGCATATCATAAAATTTTTCAATTTTTAAGATTCTAATCCGTTGTTAATAACAAATAACATTATGACGACCTTCAACATGCTTTATTCAACTTTTGGTACAAAATAATTAAATACATTCAACAGCAATAATTCTTAAAAGTGTGTTCATATTAAAAAAAATCGAACACCAATTTTCAAATTCTAGATCTTATTTATTTTTCGCGTCAACTAAGATATTCATCTAATATATAAGATTAAATTGTGTACCTTGCCGGTTGTAACTCATCGAAATAATCATTTCCGACCCTATAGAGTAGATATAATCTTCATCGGTCCATCTGTTGTAATCACGCTATCTTCCGAAGGAATTGAAATATGGTTCGATCATGGCCTTTATCGGCTTATTTGGTATATTTCATTATTATGTGGTTTATGATTGCAGAGGCGTAGGGATGTGTTTTATTTCTACAGTTTGAGAACATTAAAATATTATTTCCATTTAATATATTGCTAGTATTTTGGTTACAATTGTTGTTTATAGTTATATTGTGAAAATTTTTGATAATAATAGTTTCGTCATCGAGTAATTTGAATGAAGTATTATTGTTAAATATTAGTTTACAATTGTCTTTAAATACACAATTATTTGATAGTTTTAGATCTTTTAGAGTTTTATCTTCGTCGTAAGTATAATATATATTGTTGATATTAACAAACTTTTCTTGTTTTTCTTCTATTTCATAGAACTTCTGGTAAGGTATAAGAACGATAATTTTTACAATGTGTTTTGAATAGTTTATAGGTATTTTTATTGAAAATATTAAACAGTTATTGTTGTATAGTAGTACACCCATTTTTATCAGACTTAACTTATAGAAATCTATATTGTATTTATCTATTCCTTCAGATATTAGTATAGAGGGATGGAAGATATTGTGTTTAGCAGACTATATGTTTTCTATTATTTGATCAACATTGTTTTCTAAAAATTTTAATTTAATAAGCTGTTCATTGAATAACAATTGACTTCTAATCTCAGAATTTTGTTTTTGAATTGTGTTTATTGCATTATTAATTTTCTTTCTATCGTCTAAAAACTATACTTTATTAAACATAAACTTTCATTGAAATGAGTGTTAATAATTAGTAGCTGATAAGTTGTTTCTATAATATTATGGTTGTTACTGTTAGAAACGTCTAATTTTTGTATTATATTTTGCCTGTCGTCGTCCATTAGGCCAAAGAGCCATTTGTGGGCTGTACCTACGACATTCAGAAGGTCCCGTTTATTTCTATAACTTGATGGCAAGATAAACTTCAATTTTGTTCTGAGGACGTTTATTATGTTCTTGTAGTTGCTACCTAAGTTTATTGTGTTTTGTTCTAGAGCGTCGATAATGTCAAATATTTCTATTGGTTTCGTTTACAATGTTAGTTTCGAATGTATTAAGAATGGTATATCCGATATCGTTGTCAATTGGGGTTATTTTGAAATCCGCTCTCGAAATTGTCGTTGGGGTAGTTAGCAGGATCACTGTCTGGAATAGGTTCTGATGAGAATTTATTAGGTCTTTTAATATTAGATTCATGTATTCCGGTAAGACTGTGTTTTCTAAATTTAGGTTCTTCTTTGTGTCTTACATTCTTATATTTTTTTATAAACCCGACCTGTCTATTTTCTATGTAGGTTACCCTATTTCGATTTGCCTTGTCTATGCTTTTCTTTTTTATTTCTTTTAACCGTTCGTATATAGTGTTGTGGTCTACCATAAAGTTTTGTACTTCGAGTGGTGTGCACATAATAGTACTATGGTAGTTGTACAGACTATCATTATAGTATATAAAAGCTTTATGGATTTGTGTTGTTATTGGTATTTTTTCTTCCAGATTAAGTGTTCTTATTTTTTCCGTTAATATGTTGTTGAGTCTTTTTATGTCACTATTACCTGAATGGCTATTTGGTTTTGTAGCGTGATATTGGATGTGTTCTTTATCCAAAAATTCTTTTATTGTGATTGTATTAAATTCGTTATCGAATACAAATTGTTGGGGTTTTCCTTTTAATGTTATGAATTCCTGGATTTTATTCGCGATTGTTATGTTATTTCTGTCTGGTAGATGAAAATTTGTCTATGAACACGATTGTTTGCTATTCACATATGTATCTATATGAACTATTTCATTAATTGTCTTGGGGTTTCTGTTAAACTGCACTTATTTTTAATTGGGTTTCGATCGTATTTACCTCCACTGCATATCTCACAGTTGTTTATGATTTTGCAGATTTGAGTTTTGATGTCTGGGTTATACACGATCGATTTCAGCTTTTCGTATGTTGCCGTTATGCCACAGTGTTCGCTTTCGTTTTTATGAAATAGTGCGATCTGTGTTTTTAGTTCATCTTCGGATTCTATATCCCTTGCAATTTTTGTACATTTAACGAATTTTATATGAGGATTGGCAAAATATACATTCTCTAAAATTTTATAAACTTGATAATATTCATGGTCACTGAGGTAAGAGTAGATTCCTACTTTTTGTTTTAATAGTTCCCTACGTAAAATATCGAGAACATGTCCGTAGGTTATTTGAATTTTAAATCTGTTAACAACCGTTTCTAGAATAGGTAAAATGTATCCCAGGTCCTCCTCTTGAGAGTGGGCTGTTTGTACTTCTAGTGAGGCGTTTTCGTATTCATCATGTGTTGAACTTTCATGCTCAGGCTGTTCCATTTCTATATATTCGCCTGTGTTTTCTTCGACCTCCCAATGACTTATTTCGTATTCTTTTATTTGACTTATGCAATTGGGTGTCCCTCTTGGGAGAGTACTGCCCTATTGCGAAGTTACTCGCATCAGTTGTTACTTTAAACTTTTTACGGATATCAGGATATCTCAATATTGGCGAGTTAGTAATGAGATCTTTCAGTTTTTCGAATGCGACAAGATATGCCGTTAACATTGTCGTTTTTCTTGCGACATTTTGACATGAGAAATGCAATCTTTGCATAATCCTTTACGAACTTTCTATTCTAAATTTTCATAGAAAATCGATAAGGGGGGACCCTTTACAAATTTCTTAGAAAATCCATAAGGATTTTATCCAAATTTTACTGCTGAGAACTACAGTGTCCGGCCAACTAATTGGGACCCTTTACAAATGACTTCTAAATTTTCATAGCAAATCGATAAGGGGGACTCTTTACAAATTTCTTAGAAAATCCATAAGGGGGACCCTTTACAAATTTCTTAGAAAATCCATAAGGGGGGACCCTTTACAAATTTTATTGCTGAAAACTACAGTGTCCGGCCATCAAATTGGGACCCTTAACAAATGACTTCTAAATTTTCGTAGCAAATCGATAAGGGGGACCCTTTACAAATTTTATTGCTGAAAACTCCAGTGTCCGGCCAACATATTGGGACCCTTTACAAATGACTTCTAAATTTTTATAGAAAATCGATAATGGGGACTCTTTACAAATTTATTAGGAAATCTATAAGGGGAGACCCTTTGCAAATTTTATTGCTGAAAAATATATTGTCCGGCCAACAAATTGGGACCCTTTACAAATTTCTTCTAAATTTTTATAGAAAATCGATAAGGGGGACCCTTTACAAATTTCTTAGAAAATCCATAAGGGGGACCCTTTACAAATTTCTTAGAAAATCCATAAGGGGGACCCTTTACAAATTTCTTAGAAAATCCATACGGGGGGGACCCTTTACAAATTTCTTAGAAAATCCATAAGGGGGGACCCTTTACAAATTTTATTGCTGAAAACAACAGTGTCCGGCCAACAAATTGGGACCCTTTACAAATGACTTCTAAATTTTCATAGCAAATCGATAAGGGGGGACCCTATACAAATTTCTTAGAAAATCCATAAATGTGGACCCTTTACAAATTTTATTGTTGAAAACGACAGTGTCCGGCCAACAAATTGGGACCCTTTACAAATTTCTTCTAAATTTTTATAGAAAATCGATAAGGGGACCCTTTACAAATTTATAGTTGGGACTTTAAGTTTTCGTATTATAGATGGCCTAAAATTTTTTTCTCTGTTTTAGAAAGTCACATTTGTCGACTTAAATTTTTAGATTCGCCTTTCTTAATAGTTTAAAGATTTTTTCTAGGATGGTCATATGTTCCTCTAAGGATGTGCTAAATACAAGAATGTCATCTATGTAGATAACGCAGGTTTTAATTATATGATCCTTTAGGACTTCATTCATCAGCCTATGGAATGTGGACGGTGCGTTTTTTAGGCCGAAAGGTATTCGGATAAACTTGAATTGACCCGTTGGGGTTGAAAATGCCGCTTTCTTCCTATCCTCCTCTCTGACTAGAATCTGGTGAGAGCCCCTGGCTAGGTCAAGGGTAGTGAAGTATTGAGATCTACCAAGTTTATCCAACAGGGAGTTAAGGTTTGGCATAGGGTATTTGTCATTTACCGCATATTCGCTTAATTTTCGGTAGTCAACAACGAGTCTGTATTTCTTTTTACCGGAGTTATCTAACTTCTTTTCTACTATCCACAATGGGCTATTATAAGGGGAGTTGCTTTTCCTTATAATGGTTTTGTTTGAGCATTTCTTAAATTTGGCGGTTTATTTCTGTTTCGTGTACCTGCATATCTTTGAGTTAAGAGGCTTATCTACTGTCGTAATGATTTCGTGTTGGACTTCTTCCGTCGCTGAGAGAATATCTCCTTCTTTAAAGAAAAGGTCTGTGAATTTTGAAAGCAACCTTCGGGTTGTTTCTTCTTCGGAATTCTTCTTTGAAATTTTTTGAAATATCATTTGTTTTTATTGGTTCTAAACAACATATACTTCCAAATTCATTTGGATAGTAGTATTCTTCAAAAAATAATTTGGACCCGAATATATCGATGTATTGTTGATCACAGTTTATCTTAATTTTCGAAGCTTTTAAGAAATTTTGGCCTGTTATGCCGGTAAAATGTTCATTTGAGAAATCCATTAGCTTCCGCTAAAGTTTTCTGGGCACCTGAATTCTCTAGGAAAAGGAGTGGTAACGGCATAATTTACCTTATTCAATCCATTAATTTTTTTGTAATAATGTGGTTTTTCTAGAAATTTTGGAAATTGTTTATTTAGTAAGTTATTTTTTAGAATGCTGGTTGTTGAACCCGTATCAACTAAGCATCTAATTTTTTGTTTTCCAATAGTTATTGATACAATGGGTAACTTTGTTTTAGAGGCCACGCTAAAAAATTTACTTCCTCTTGAACTTCTGGTTCCGTTTCTTGGATGGCTTCCACCTCCATGTATAAGGGAGAGTTCGACTGTTGGGTGTCAAAGCTCATATGTGAAAGTCTTGTTTGTGTAGAATCGTTTTTTCTGTGAGCTCTATTAGTTGATTGTGTTTTTTATGTATTATTTTTTTCGTCGCTGTTGTTGTAGGTCGTATGGAATTTATTACGATATTTATGATTCTGATAAAATTTGGAACTAGTGGGTGCTTCCCGTTTTTCTTTTTCTACCTCGCTGTTCTTTCTTGAATTCTGTCCGTCATTTTTGTTGAATACTGATCTGAGGTTATGGTGGATTGTTCTTTTATCATAGAGTAGGTAGATCTCGACACACAGAGGTGAGTAGATCTCTGGCTTTGTGGCATCGAAGTCATATATCTCTGCTAGTTCACATTTAGATTTTTCGAAGAAACTAAATAATTCGCTCAGATTTCTTACCTTAACTAGTCTACAAGAGTTGAATATGTCAGAGTATGTTTTCCTGGGCTGTAGATGATGTTTCAGAACTTCTTTGATATTGTCCCACGTTGCTTTGGGTCCCAATTGTCTGATCAAGTAGGAATAGTTGCCGTTAATTTTTTCGTTGACGATGACTTGTAGGCCGTACTTTATCAGTTTGGCGTTGGTACTACATAAGTTGATTGTATTTTCGGCAGACGATAAAAACTGGATGAGGCTTCAATGGCTTCAGCTGTCTAAATTGTTCTATGATGTCCCTAGGGGATAATGTTAAATCATTAGTTTGGTTGTTGTAGGGCTTGTTGTTTGGGTCGTTGATGGTGCTCTAGAATCCGCCGTTCTTGTGGAACGATCACTTGCAGGAATATGTTGATTTGCTCGTTAAGTTCATCAATGTCGTCAAGGTTTCGATTTGCGTCAATCGAATGTAGTAGATTCCATGCCTTTTCAAACCAATTCAATAGTACAAATATTTAGTATGTTTATATGTCTTACCATTCGCTGTAATACAATGTTATGCATATCATTGTATTTGAAATAGTTACGCTTCCATTATAATTTCATATTTAGTATCAGTTTAGTACTAACTTCAAAAATGTATTAATACATAGCATAGTCATTTGTAATAGTAAAACCTACCACGTTTCCGATTTTTATTTCCATCGGTTTCTTTGTAATTTTTATTACCAAAAATATGTCTGTACAACATTCTATTTGTACCAGCTTAAGCTACATATCAAGTTTCAGATATATATTCCTACTTATTACATTGTAATATAATATTTAGTACATTGACAAACTGCATACCAAATTTAGAGTTCTACTTCTACCGTAATACAGTATTAGTACCTTTAGTACGAATTTCCAAAACAAATTGTTTTCCAACTCATTTTATTTGTATTAGCTTAAGGGAACCCCACCCAATCTCAATTTTAATTTTTCAAGATTTTCAATGGGCTGGTAAATCAATACCAATGCCTTTTAAGGTTTGTAACTTTGCACATATATATTTAAAGATTTAAAAGAGAAGAAAAATAATTTACAAAAAAATTTGTTATAGCTTTGTTGTTGTTTTTTGTAATTAAAGAAAATTCCTTATTTTGATGGCGGGTATGATAACTCCTCACTGGAACATCGGAATCCGAAAATTCCAACTGTGTTAGAAAGAGTACATGTCTGGCTCTCGTATGAACTAGGATTATTGACTTCGCTCTAAAATTAGCAAAATGGCGGACCTTTGAAAAAATATTTTTGGAAAATCGCCGATTTTTGACCGAAAACCAAGTTAAAAAATAAGGAAGATCTTCACCGATTGGCTTTATCCTTATTCATACGATAGCTATGCACTCAGAGAAACGTGTAAACATTTGGAATCGATTGGGTTATTAGTTTTTGAGTTGTCGTGCCCGCCATTCGCAAAAGAGAAAAACGCGTTTAAAGTTTGAGAAGCCCTTTAGCCGTCACTTGATGCTGATACAATAAATCGGCTATATCTTCAAGAGTTCTCAAGATTTTCACTTGAAATTTTGTAGTCATTCTTTAATTAGTGTAGAATCGAATAAAATAAAAAAAATGTAACCCCGAGAATGAGGGGGTCCCCTTAAGCTACATACCAAGATCCAGATATGAACCTTCATTGATTCCATTCAAATGTAAAAGTAGTACTTTTTATTACCTCTTAGTTCTAAATTTCAAAAAATGTTCACATACACCACTTGACTTATCGTATGCAAAACTGCATACCAAATTTCAGAGTTGTACATCTAACCGTTCTCGCGTAATACCGTTTTTAGTACCGTTTAGTAGGAATTTCCAAAAACCCCGCTTGTTGGATGTAATTCAAGTTACCAATAAGTCAAAAGCAAACGAATCAAGCGGTGTTGTTGCAAAGTGGTGCTTAGGCAAATGGCACTCATAATTTGACATTACGACTTTGTGATGAGTATCACAATATTGTGTACGATAGTCCGTTACAAATTTGAAAACGGAGTAAACATTAAAATACTTAAGTTCCCCCATTCTCCGTGTCAAAATTTTGTTGACTTAATTCGAATTTACTCTAATTCTAGAATGTCCCTACAAAATTTCAAGTGAAAATCTCAACTGCCTTTTGAACTCTTGTTATTAATGAGATTTATTATTATATTTTTAACTATAATTATAGTTTTTGTAACGAACTGCCTTTTGATTTAAATTTATTTCTACAACAACAACCATTTATGTTATTAATGTTTATACACAAATTATTTTACTGCTACATGTTTGATCGTATTTGTTTTGTTTCAATTATATTCATTTATATTCTTTGTTTTGCTATAATTATAGTTTTACTCAATTTGCTATGAAACACTCAATTTGTTATGAACTACTCACTTTATGTTTTACAATAACAAATCAATATGAAGTTAATTGTAATTTCTCTTTGTCTCGTTTTGTTCCTGTTAATTCGGTTTCGTTGCATTGTAACATTCATTTTATAATGATGTTTTCTTCGATTTTTTGAACATTCTGCTTGTGATCTTCAATCAATAAAGACTTTAAAATAAATACCCGATATTTTTACTGGGGTCCATTGCTCCCATTAAATTAATATTTTATAAATAATATTAATAATAAAAGAAAGACTGATTTGACGTTAAACAGACGTTTAAGGCTTCTTTTATATAAATAATAATACAAAGTTAGCGAATTGGACGGAAAACGTCTGTTCAGCCTCTTTTTTTTATAAAATAATTATAACACCTGCAAGCAGAACCATCTCATGCTCATCCCCTCTTATTACAAACTTAGTTTGTGGTCAAAAATAGGCGATTTTCAAAAAAAAAAATTTTTTTTCAAAGTTCCACCATTTTGTTAATTGTTGTGCGAAGTCAATAGTACATAGTACATACGAGAGCCAGACATGTACTATTTCTAACACTGTTGCAATTTTGTGAGGAGTTATAATGCCCGCCATCAAAAATAATGAAATAATAATAAGTTACAATAAAAATAAGTTACAAACCTTAACAATCACTGGTATCCATTTACCAGCCCATTTAAAATCATAAAAAATCGAGAATGAGGGCGTTCCCTTATGTGTAAAAATTGTCGCAAGCCTTCCAAGATTTTGATATGTTGCAATGTAAATTAACTATGTATATACATAACTATTTACAAATTCATTCTTAAATTTTTTTTGCAATTCAATTAAAATATTATTATAATTTGTTCATTTTGACACAAGATTCCACTCTTTGAGTAAGTGGCTTTTTTCGCGCAATGCGACTTAATTTGTATCCCAAGCGGATACCCAGAATCGTTGAAAGGAGCCAAAGGTCGATTGGTTTGGAATTTAGTCGCAACGACTGGACCAGTAAATTGTGGATGCGCCAACTACCTGCACATGGGTACAGAAGAGCTCGGACTGGTATTTTGTTTCTTCAGGAAAACCCATTGAGCGACAATAGTTGGCCCTATCGTAATAATAGTTTTGATAGTCATGCTATGTAACATATTTAAATCCAAGAATCAGACGAAGTTTTCTGTACGGACGGATGTCTGCTGCTACTTGAAGACGTTGAGGAAGTTGGACAGAAGGATAGAGCAGAGTATGATGCATGCCATTGCATTGCTGACAGTCTGGATCTTTACGCCAATCACATGTTCCGAGTTCAAACAATTGGCACAGGAGAATGGGAACCGTGGTCAAGCTCTCTAGACCACGGCTCGCATCTTCCTGTCCAGGCTGAGCCTCTTATAACGCCCGCATTGTCCAATGTTGTGCGTTTGTGTAAGATATTTAAGACGACGCTTACCGGAATCCGCTGTGGTCGCAGTAGATTTCGACGTCGCCACTGGTCCTTTTCCATCAGAGCGCCTAGCTGCACAATTCCCGTTCGACGGGTGGCTGGCGCAGAGGACATTCCTGACATAATCTGCATCACTCCGTCTAAAATAGAGAACCTTACTATCAAGGCTTTCCTTTATTGGACGAATCGGTCAAGAATTTTAACAAGCTTCTATACGCGGGAGAACCGTAAGGAACTCTTCAAATTATGTATTTCACGTTAACGGCGTGTTTTCGAAAAGGTCTTTTTAAAACTTTCGAATTCACGCTCAAATTATCGAGAAGCACCAACGAAATTGGTACCGTTGTTATAGGACACAGCCTTAGGGCATTCGTTTCGCGAAATTAACCTATGAAATGCTGCTAGAAATGTTGTAGACAAATCTGAGGCAGTCTCTAAATGTATTGCTTTCGTAGGAAAGCAAACAAATACACATACAGACGTTTTCGTAATTTTACTGTAGCGACCAGAAAAAAAATTAAGGTCAAATGGACCAGCAAAATCTACAGATGTAGTGGGGAATCGTGCCGAATCCTTCGCAAATAAAGGATATGCCATATTTTGAATTTTTGAAAGTGCAATAATAATGCTTGGTATCTCTTATTCATGTAAAGAATATTAAAAGTTTTAAATATTCACATAATTCTCAGAGATTTCCCATTATTAGTAGCGATGTCTAAAGTCATGTATATTTGAAGTCGCGTGAGTGACCGCTCTGTTGTGGCTTTTATCTCAAAAATTTAAAAACTAGAAGTTCTCAATTTTTTTTACCACTGATAGTACTCCTAAAGTTCAACAAAAAAGTATTAAAAAGTGTAATTGTTTTCGACTTTTTTAAGATTTAAAATTTGATTTTGCCTCTGAACGTCGTGTAAGCGACTGCGGAAGGGCCCATATATATCGTCAGCTAAAATGCAAAAAGGCGTAACTAACAAAAAATTGAAATTGACTTTGTCAACACAAGTAGTTTATTGACATTCACAATATTCATTCAAAAAGTCAATTTTCAACTTTTTGTTAGTTACGCCTTTTTGCATTTTAGCTAACGATATATATATATATATATATATATATATATTGATACTCATCTATGTTGTACGACAGTTAGAGACATTAGTACAAACCTGGAAGAATCGGCTATAATAAATAGTTTAACAAATATTATTATAATTTTTATAGGCAGTGAGCTTCAAAATATTTATAAATATAAATTATTTAGCAATTTTTGCCACTGAACACATGATATGCGTACATATCGAAGAAAGATATTTTAATTTAAATTTTGAAAACTGAATACTGTCAAAGGTAAATTTATAAAAACATTGAAAACATAAGACCGCATGGGAAAACCTTGTATAATTATGCCATGAGTGTAAATTTAATGTATCAAAAGACTGTATTAATTTTCTATTTCCGAAATTAACAAAGTTATTTAAAAACCAGTGAGCGGAGCAGTATAATCGGACGGGGCCGCCATACAATACCCTACACAACTACCACGGAACTCTAACTTTCTGCCGATGTTTATTCTGAGTCTGGACAATATTTCGTGATATTTGCACCCTCTTGCCCGATTAGAGGTAAACAGCACCTCTTTCTTACACTGACATATTTCCCGAATATTACTAATATTCAGTACAGCCCTTCTAATTACATGTCCAGACTCCCTTCACCGTGCCTTATAATTATGGCCTATAGATCGACTCAAAAACAAAAAACAAAACAAAAAACAGTAAGGAAAGTCCAAAAGTCGGACTAAATGATACCCTTCACCACTAAATACAAGAGATGTTAATACCTACAATATCCTGTAGATAGTACAGGCATGTAATCTTTGGAGAACCATTGAGATGGAATCGGGCAAAATAGATGATAGATATTGAACCAATTAAAAAATCCAAACACATACCATTCTGAAATCAATGAAAAATTATATGTCAAACGGGAAGCCCTTGATTCTTTGGTGTACCATTTGTATGAAATCGAGTCAAATTATGTATGGGAGCTATATATAAACACATGAACAACCGTTGGATACACCATTTGTTTTTTATCACTCTAAATTCCATTTAATGCCCTCTGCCATAAAATCGAACGAAAATATATATAAAACCTATATCAAAATCTGAACCGATTTCAACAAACCATAGCACACGTAATTTTTTCCTTAATTGCATTCGCTATGCAAAATTTTGCTCAATCGGACAAATATTGGGTGTTTGGTGTATCACTCACAAAAATCGGACGAAACTATATATGGGAGCTATATCTAAATCGGAACCGATTTCAACAAAACTTCGCAGACATCAGTCTGGACTCAATTCAGTACTCTGTACAAAATTTTGTCCCAATCGGACAGATATTGGGAGTTTTAACAAAACTTCGCAGAACTTAATTCAGTAGTCTGTGCAAAATTTTGTCTCAATCGGACAAATATTGGCAGTTTGGTGGATCATTCACAAAAAATCAGACAAAATTATATACCGGAGCTATATCTAAATCTGAACGGATTTTAACAAAACTTCGCAGACATTAGTCTGGACCTAATTTAGTACTCTGTGCTAAATTTTGTCCCAATCGGAAAAATATTGGCAGTTTGGTGGATCATTCACAAAAAATCGGACGAAACTATATGGGAGATATATCTTTATCTGAACCGATTCCAAAAAAACTTCGCTTGCATATGTATGGACCTGATTCAGTGCGCTGTCCCAATCGGACGAATATTGGAAGTTTGGTGCATAATTTACATAAAATCAGACGAAGCTATATATGGGGGCTATATCATAATGTGAACCGATTTTAAAAAATCTTCGTTGACATAAAACTGAACTTAATTCAGTAGTCTGTGCAAAATTTTGTCCCAATCGAACAAGTATTGGGAGTTTGGTGCACTATTTACATTAAATTGGACGAAACTATACGTGGGAGCTATATCTAAATCTGAACCGATTTTCTCCATTTTCAATAGGGTTCGTCCTTGGGCCAAATAAGTGGCAAGTGCCAAATTTCATCCAAATCGGATTATAAAAGCGACCTGTACTTTGTTTACAATTTAACATCAACATACGGACGGACGGACATGCATAGATCGACTCAGAAATTGATTCGATGCATATTCTCAAAAGGAAATATGGGTCTATCTCGATAATTTTTGCATGTTACAAACATATGCACAAAAACATTATACCCTGTACCACGAATTTTCCTGTGAAGGGTATAAAAAACACAAAAAATAAGTTTTCGGTCCTATTCATCCCAAAATTATTATCTGATCAGCACCGAAAATTATAGGCGTTGTCCTTGACCATAACTGGAACATCATGGAAAATTTGAAAGCGATCAGCGCTATATTTTTGTCTTCTAGTGTGGTAATGGGATATATGTATGTGATATATGAATACTGTACGGTGAATAATCAGTCGGTGTATGCCAACACGAAATAATGTCCGCTGCATCAATTCCATTCGTTTCAAAAGCAAGCAATGTAAATGAGTGCAATTGTAACACAACATATATATGCGAACATTCATTTATAGAAATCACTCAATATATAAACATTATCTATATCAATGTAATCATTTTTGTTGTTGGTTATCGCTGTTGCTTTCTTGCTTTTGATTTTTGGTCGCCATCGACATATTCTTTTGTAACTACAATTTGTTGTCTTTGAAATAAACTTGAACGGAGAAGTACAGTCGATTTTGTTTTATTTGATAATTTTGGAAAGAGGCTTGCAAAAAAGCTTGCAAGCTGGATCATTGGTGACCCCGTCGTGATCCAAAGTATCACATTTTTCGGTTCAATATCAATTCGGATATTTCTTTCCAGAATTATAAATCTTCTTCAACCAAGATTGTATTTTATTTTGCCGTATATAAAATTTAAAAATGTCGAGTGATGAGACAACATCCCCATTAGGCATGGCCAATGAAGAATCCAGTTGGCAGTCATATAAGAAAAAGGTTGTATTCCTGCAAAAACAATTGTCTGTCCTAAATATTTCGTTGACAACTAGGTATTTGGCCGAAATGGATGAGTCGGACATTTCGGTTCGACTTGGTTACGTCGATGGATTACATAATCATTTCGAAGAGGCCCAGTCCACGATTATAAGTTGTGACGTAAGTGATTCTGATGCTGAAATAGCTTCGAGTTTTGTTAACCTGTATTTCGAGGTTAAAGCTAAGCTTTCTAGGGAACTGAGCAATAAAAGAAAGCGACCAGCTGTATCACATTCATCCACCATGCGTCAATATTCTTTAGACGAAACCATGCCACAGCGCAAATTACGTTTGCCCGAATTGAAGATTCCGCATTTTAGTGGATCATATACTGACTGGCCAGGGTTTATAGCGATGTTTAACACCATAATTGACATCGATCCGGATCTAGGCAAAATTGAGAAATTTCAACATCTTCGTGTGAGTGTTACCGGTGCCGCACTGGATACAATTTCTTCCTTAGATCCAACTAGGGAAAACTACGATAAGGCCCTCGATCTTCTGCGAAATAGATTCGACAACAAACTTCTAAATTTCCAAGCTCATATAAGGGAGATTTTTGGAATGAAGTGCGTGGATAAAGGATCGGCGTCAAGTCTACGACAATTGAGCGATAAACTGAATTCCCATATGCGAGCTCTGCAATCAATATGCAAGCAGGAAGAAATAGCCGACGGGTTGTTGGTGTACTTAGTAACATCAAAATTGGACTCGAAGTCCTAGGCGAAATAGGAGGAGGAGCTTCCAAGTAATAAATTGCCAACATGGTTATCATTATCTACGTTTTTGGGAACGCAGGTGCACAATGCTCGAAAATTTAGAAAACGCAATGGGCGTAAGCAGCAATAAGGTGAGCAAAAGGTGGAGTTCTTCTGGTCGTAGTGCGCTTGTTACCTCTACATCATCTACTGCATTGTGTTCGTTTTATGATTCCCAAGACCATTATATAAGCGGTTGTCCAGGTTTTCAGAATTGGTCGCCATCAACCAGGTTCAAGGAAGCTAAGAAACTACAACTATGTTTAAATTGTCTTAAGAAGGGTCATATGCTGAGGAAGTGTCGGGCTTCTCGTTGTCGAATCTGCTCATCGAAACATCATTCCATTCTGCATATAGAGAATATGAACAATGAGATGTCAGCCAACAAGCAGATCTGAATACTAATAATTCCCAATCGGTTCTTGTGTCTTCGTCGAAAACGGACTCTGTAGATGCACATTCGAGTACAAAATTTTGTTAGCGACGGCAATTGTGTTAATCAAAGGTCATCTTGGTGAATTTATACCATATCGTGCACTATTGGATTCTGCATCTCAATTGAATTTTATTACCCGTCGAGCATCAAATCAATTGCATCTAAAGGTAAATGATTCGGCATTCATTGTATCAGGTATTGGCAATGGTAATTTTGTGGCTGATAAATCAGTCGACCTAACCATCCAGTCTCGTTTTGGAAATTATACCACATCGTTCGTTGCAGTTGTTGTACCTACCATCACCGATTACCAACCCATCACAACCCCTCCAATTAATAAGTCGATAATTCCGCCGAATATAAAGCTAGCCGACCCGAATTTTGATAGCCATGGTCGAATTGATTATTGTATTTCCTCGTTTCGTTTCGGTATCAAATTCCACAATACAAATTTATGCATTTTGCGATGCTAGCCTGTCTGGTTCATGCGTGTATGCTCGATCTGAATACAATGGCGAAGTTAGCACTCATCTGCTATGTTCGAAATCTAGAGTGGCCCCATTGAAGGCGTTGACTGTGCCAAAGCTAGAATTGTCTGCTGCGTTGCTGCTGGCAGAATTATTAGAAAGTGTCTCAAGGGTCTTGTCAAATGATGTGGAATATCATTGCTGGTCAGATTCAATGGTGGTTCTGTCGTGGATTCATCAACATCCATCGAAATTCAATATTTTCGTCTCGAATCGGGTAAGTCGCATCCAGAGCCTTACGAGTAATATGGTCTGGCATTACGTACCAACATCTTTGAATCCATGTGATATCTTGTCCAGAGGAGCTAGTCCTATGGAAATATTGAATTACAGTCTATGGAAAAACGGTCCAGATTTTTTTTATTAAAGAACTCAACAAATTGGCCTCAGCATGTAGAGTATCTTACTGAGTTACCAGAGCAACGACGACAAGTACTGGCAGCAGTGAAGGTTGAAGATATTTCGTTATCGTGTAAATATTACAATTCATTTGCAAAACTTCAACGAATATTTGGTTACATGCAGAGATTTATCAATCTTAAATCTTCTCGTAAAGGGAATGAAACTCCAAAATTTTTATCCCTTGATGACATTAAAAATGGTACATATATGTTAATAAGGAGTATTCAACGAATTTATTTTGAAAGCGAATACAAACGTTTATGCACGGGTTGGAATATCGAGTCATCAAGTAAGTTGCATTCATTAAACCCGATAATGGATTCATTTGGTTTAATTCGACTTATTACGAAGGAAAGCATCCAATTATTTTGCCAAAATACCATCCGGACACAAAGTCGTTAATTATGCATTTTCATGAAAAATTGTTACACGCTGGACCACAGTGCCTGCTCGCAAAAATTCGACAACACTATTGGCCAATTGGCGGACATAAATCGATTAGCAGCACTATTAGAAAATGCATTCGATGTTTTCATCTAAAGCCCAAAATAGCTCATCATGTGATGGGAAATTTGCCGAAGGATAGAGTGCGTGCCAACAGAGCCTTTTTCACCACCGGTATCTATTTTTGTGGACCGTTTTATTACAAAACGGACGTAAAGAATTGGCCTCCCGCAAAGTGCTACATTTGCATTATTGTTTGTTTTTCAACAAAGGCATGCCACATGGAATTAGTGCAAGATTTATCAACACCTTCATTTTTGGCTGCTTTAAAGCGTTTTATATGCATACGTGGAAAACCCCAAACCATTTGGTCAGATAACGCGACAAATTTCGTTGGCGCTAAAAATGAGTTATCTGAATTGAAACACATTTTCTTCAATCAAGACAATATGGACGCAATTTTTAAGCAATGTTTGGATGATGGAATAGATTGGAAATTCATTCCCCCAAGATCCCCACACTTTGGGGGACTCTGGGAGGCTGCAGTGAAGGCAGCTAAATATAATTTCTATCGAGTAGCTGGTCTCTCATTGTTGTCCTTTGAAGAGCTGAGAACTTTAGTTTGCCTAATTGCTGCCATTTTAAATTCTCGTCCGCTGTGCCCCTTAACTGAAAATCCAGATGATCTCGAAATACTGACTCCGGGTCACTTTCGTGTTGCTATCACCAAAACCTGTAGTGGAACATGTCGACGAGCTGTAACTAAGCTAGCTGTATTGCATATTGAAGATGATTTTGTTGAAAGTTTAAAATTCCAACGGGGGAGGATGTACGGTGAATAAGCAGTCGGTGTATGCCAACACGAAATAATGTCCGCTACATCAATTCCATTCGTTTCAAAAGCAAGCAATGTATATGAGTGCAATTGTAACACAACATATATATGCGAACATTCATTTATAGAAATCACTCAATATATAAAAATTAACTGTATCAATGTAATCATTTTTGTTGTTGGTTATCGCTGCTGCTTTCTTAATTTTGATTTTTGGTCGCCATCGACATATTCTTTTGTAAGTACAATTTTTTTCTTTGAAATAAACTTGAACGGAGAAGTACAGTCGATTTTGTTTTATTTGATAATTTTGGAAAGAGGCTTGCAAAAAAGCTTGCAAGCTGAAACAAATACGTAAGCACCAGTAAATATTTAAATGTAACTCCCACATACGAGTACATATACTTGGTACATATCAATTTAAAGGTAATCCACTCCTCTAGGATATACTATAAACTTCTCGGGTCTATGTCCTTCAGGGGTACATATATATGCCATAAAATACAAATTTTGTCATTTTTTCACACAAAAGTCAGCTTTTATCGAAACAGGCTTACTTATTCTTTGGGCCGATCCCCTTCTCCATGTAAAATTTCGCGATGTTCGAGTCATAATTGCGGCCTCTGGATCGACCAAAAAACCCGACAAAAATTTAAATTTTGTGAAGATTGGTCCATAACTGTGGCCTGTATCGTGTTTACAAATTATAATGGACAGACGCACGGACGTACACACATGTCTAGATCGAGTCAGCTAGTCCAGATATGACGATCGGTATACTTATAGGGCCAATATTTCGCGGTGTTACAAACTCTTGGGGCTGCACAAAGCTATAATACCCTGATATTGCCCAACATTTTGAGGTAACATGGCAATATGTCTCCAAAAAACTCCGACTGATAAAAAATCGTCCAGATTTTGATAATTGCCAAAATTTTAAAATACCTTGCAGTAAAATGCCTAACGATGTTTTAAAGATTCAAAATAAGAAATAAAAAATGGAAAAACTAATTAATTCTTTCTTAATGTAATAGTTGACGAAGTACGCAAAAAAATAAAACATAATTTCATACTAATGAATGTATAGAGAAATATTGCTCATATGGCCGCTACTAAATATCCAGATTCATTTGTTGGAGACGGACGAAGGAGGTATTATGTCGTAAACAATTTCACTTGTTATAACAATGATAAATCGTATTTTTATAAGGTAAGCCCCCCCCCCATTTTCGGGAAGAAAAATAATTTACGAAAAAATTTTGTTACTGTTTTGTTTTTGTTTTTTGTAATTAAAGAAACGTCCTTATTTTTGATGGCGGGCATGATAACTCCTCACTGGAACATCGGAATCCGAAAATTCCAACTGTGTTAGAAAGAGTACATGTCTGGCTCTCGTATGAACTAAGATTATTGACTTCGCTCTAAAATTAACAAAATGGCGGACCTTTGAAAAAATATTTTTGGAAAATCGCCGATTTTTGACCAAAAACCAAGTTAAAAAAATAAGGAAGATCTTCATCGATTGGCTTTATCCTAGTTCATACGATAGCTATACACTCACAGAGAAACGTGCAAAAATTTGGAATCGATTGGGTTATTAGTTTTTGTGTTATCGTGCCCGCCATTCTCAAAAAAATGTAGAGAAAAACGAGTTTAAAGTTTGAGAAGCCCTTCAGCCGTCACTTGATGCTGACACAATAAATCGGATATATCTTCAACAGTTCTTGAGATTTTCACTTGAAATTTTGTAGAGACATTCTTTAATCAGTGTAGGTTCGAATTATATCAACAAAAATTTTCACCCCGAGAATGGGGGGGTCCCCTTAAATTATTGCTCAGAAAAGAAAGTATTTAACCTCCCTATCTAGAAGCTGCATCCGTTGGCAACCTGACATTTCTGTGGAAAATTGTGATGATGTGAATTATAAAAGACAAATATTAATATCCATGTACTGGACCGATTAGACTCAAAAATTCTTTCAGTTGTCGGTAATTACGGTGGGCAGGTTTTTATGAAAATATTGACGAATATTTGCGTTTATAATAATATATTCATATTGTTATTTTATGAAGGAAAATGTATATCAACGTTGTTTAAGTTCGATATGTTCCATACATTGTTTCCCCTTCTACAGCATTACAATTAACCACTTTATTGGCCGCTCTTCGGAGCCCAATGGGGAAATCTTCTCTGCATATCTTACAGGAGCCTCATTCGCCTAGTTCGGATTGTAGGGGAGAGTTCGCTCTCTTCTACTATATATCCTGGAAGCTACACGGTATCACGCCAACATTTTGATCCGTTCGAGCCGGATATTTAAAAGCGTCGTTGTTGCATTTGGATCCAATTAAATTGTATCATATACTAACAAATTTTGAAGCCTTTGCTATTTTGGTCTCTGGCACATCTTTTTTAAGGACAAAGCATCATCCCCCCTCACCAAACACAACACCTCACCATCGTCATCAACATCAAAAACTGCATCATCATCAAAACAATACATCATAAACTCAAAAGCACGTAATTCAGTTTCTTTTATATTGAGCATACCGCGAGTGTTGTCGTTTTTTATTTCAATTTACAAAAACAAATATTCAATTTTGTTAAATTTGTTCGCTACGTCAGGCACTGGTCGCCCTACAATTACCTTACCGCGCGCATTCCTAAATATACAGTCCACTCTTTGTCGCATATTCTCGCCATAAATTGTTTGCCAGTAATCTGTTGTGTAGTGCTTATTTGCGATTTCTCACTAAAGGCTACCTATGCACTCCGCTTTATCGTTGACTTCGACAGCCACTAGTGAGAAAAAGCACGAACAACAATACGAATACTCATCTTCCCCTTTTTCTACTTTTCCTTAATATTCTCAAATCTACTATAAAGACGTAAAAACCGTAAAGACTCGACAAAATGCATTTTGCCAAATTAGTTAATGGAAAAATATCCAGGGGGAATCAAGGTTAAGAGAGGCATGTTAAGAAGAAAAACGTCAATACGCGAAAATGTGTGAATAAAATGTAAATAAAATTAGAGGCCTGCACTCAAAATATGTATTTTCATTTTATAAGCTTAAGATATAGCACTAAAAACGTTTAATATTGTTCTCTCTGTTGTTATGATATCGTAACAACAGAGGAAAAGCCATCTGTTGGAAATTGCTTACGTATCAATTGTCCTATCTTTATACTTTTATGTCTTTGTCTACTAACATTGCACCACCTTTCGTGCCACAATAATATTATAATATTCCACGCGCCTTTTTGTAGCGTCTGTTTACTAATATTCGATCTACCAACAAATTATTTCTCTTCACCACTATTACTGTACAATCGTTCGATCCCCAACACTCACTGTTGGTTCATTCTCGTTGTGTTGTTGATCGTGTGATATCAACAACAAATATCACTCTCGCATTCCAGCCGCCTTGTTTAGTGTGAGCCGACTAACAAACAAACGTACCAACAAGCTCTTGCTCTCCCCACACATCTCTGTTGGTTCGTTGCTGTTGGTCTGTTTGTGCGTTAGCTGCTCACTCAACACTGCTTGTGTTTTATTCCCTTTTGTGCGGTATTCGTTTTTCACCACTGCACAGTGGGTCCGTATGAAAAATAGTGGATTTTTATAAATAATTTTTTAGAAATAATTTATAAAAAATTGTTGTTTATTTGTTGGTCTATTGTAGATTTTTACAATTTTTAACAAAAAATACCTTACATTCGGCATACAACAAGGGAATTCAAAGCATTAATTTGCGAGTTAATTAAAGACTCTTTTTGAAAATTTTTATTTTTATTGAAATATTTACGTTTACAACAAAAATTATTTGTTTGTAAAATTATTGCATAATTTTGAAATTTCGAGCACCCTTCCGCCGGTAATTGCGATTTTCAAATTATTTTCGAATATTGTTATTCCCTTTTTGGAAAATCTTACAATTTGTTAATTTTTTTGGTACTTTTTTATAGCTTGGTTTGGAAATATTCCAAATTCTGCTCATTTTTGGTAGTTTTGTACATTAACACCCTACAGCTGACAAACTATTTTCGATAGTTACTTGATGAAATAAAGCAATTCTTAGCAATTTCTCTCAATCTTTTTTGTTGTTTTCTTTTGAAGTTTCGCATATCTTCAATTATATATCAATTCGTTGCTAACTCGATAGATAGGTTCCATAAATTGGATAATTAATATTTCCTATTCGGTAGATTGACAATATGAACCCATCACGGAATATTGAATTCAATTTGATTTAAGCTTTCTTACTCTACTGGCAGAACTTAGTTTGCAGTTTCTACCTTTTCGATATTATAAAGACAATTGAAATATTCGTCGGCATTTTCCTCTATTTTCTAAAATTTCATTAGTTGACTTTTCGTTACTTTGCGACACTTGGATTCAATTTGGTCGCGTCCTTAACTTCTGTGCCCACATACATTTTTGGAATAGATTCGTTTCCTTTTTCCGTCCCCTTACTTCATCTTAATTCGTTGCAATCATGTCCATCAGTCCTCTAACGCGTTTCATTAGAGCCGCCGACGCTCTCATTAATTACGATTCGTTTTCCATCAGATTAAACCCGAGAAACTTTATTTGTATAGTCTCGACATACATAGATCTGAAATTTGTCAACTATGGACTAACTTCAAAACATATTATGATGATTGCATTGACCACCTGTCTACATCGTCGAGTTCTCAACTCGTAGATAACAACGTCGTCGAGGGTAAATACGACAGTTCCTTTCGGGCATATCAACATTGCCTTTCGGCAATAAATCAGAAGCTAGACAGACTGAAAGCCTCCAAGCAGTCCATGTCGCCAGTAGTTTCTATCCCAGCCATCATCGGTTCCTCAACATGTTTCACCTACCGAGGAACTCCTTTCTTGCACGCCTTCCCCATCGCCTACTCTTTCGAACACAGTATCTTCGTTGTCCAATATCTGCGAGGTAAGCAAACCTTCTGGTTTACTTTCAAACGAAACCATCGCTTCGTCGAAACCCACCTCTAGTAATCATGCCAACAATTCTATCGATTGTCAAAATTTAGTCTTGCCTCCTTGCGACATCGAAATCTTTAGTGGAGATTTTATGTCATGGCCAACATTTCGTGATCTGTTCAACACGCTTTTCATAAATAATTCTCGTTTAAGTGACATTGAAAGATTATGTCACTTGATTCAAAAACCAACGGTGAGGCTCGTGAAATTCTTTTGACAACAAACGTATCCTTGTCAACAATCATCTCCAGTTGCTTTTTGATCTTCCCGCACAAGAAAAAGAATCACTCATTGGCCTCAAAACTCTTCAACGTGGAGTGAATAGTTGTATCTCCGCCATGTCTGTTCACGATTTAGTAACGGATCATTGGGATCCAATGCTAGTATTTATTTGTCTACAACGTTTACCAAAACTAACAGTAACACTCTAGGAACAAACTATCAGAGACAAATCATCTCTATCTACTTGGAAACAATTAGATGCTTTCCTTTCAGATAGAATACAAACATAGCAACATAGCCATCATCTACGAGTCTGCTCTCGATTTCTAAAACTTTCGTTTGAGAATAGATTCTCATTGGTAAAAAAGCACCCTGGACACCCTGTTAAAAACTGTATAAGTAAACACAGTTGCTCCATTTGCAAAAATAGACATCACACGCTACTTCACCGTACACAAAATAGCATAAAGTTCTCAAATTCGATAAATGTATCTTCCTCGTATAATACTTTGCACAAATCTCGCTCCAAATCCATTCCGAATCTGCATTCCAAAATATGTCACCTAGATTTAGCGGATACTTCCGATAACAAAGATATCGATTTGTTATTGGGCGCAGATTTATACTCTACATTTCGCTATTGTTGTTTGTTTGTTGCTCAATAAACTGAACTACTATACCTATCGATGCATTTAATTCAGATTGCAATTACTAACCCTAGCTTAAGTCGCGTACTAATTTAATATCTGTTGCCACGCAGCTAGCGCGGCATGGTGGGCGGCAATGTTTATGTTCGATACATTGCTTATGGTGTTTTTACACGATATGTATTTTACATATGTGCTGTCACTTTTTTGCATATGGAAATCGAACTCGTCATGTGAAACATACGGAAATTTCAATGTGTCAAAACTATATGCAATTACATATGTATTTTTTCCGAATAGGACGCGCTCTATTTTCGTATGTGAAACATAAGGAAATCAGCTGTTTGAATGAAACACATTGTTGGAAGAAAATATTTCAATTGCAAGTCAAAGAAAAGGATGAAAAGGCAACAATTACAAATTATTATTTCGTTTGTAGGTGCTTAATAAAAAAAGATGTTAATTTAGAAAAAAATAAAAGTGATTTTTTTGTTTATAGGTTATGTCATATGTAAAATACATATGCCGATTTGAACACAAAAATAAATGTTTTGTGTACGCCGCTAATTTTGACACACATAAGGAATTACAAATGGATGAAATAAGTGACAGCACATATGTAAAATACATATCGTGTAAAAACACTATTACGGCAATGTATATGTTCGATACATTGTTCCCCATTCTACAGCATTACAATTAACCACTTTAATTGGCCGCTCTTCGGAGCCCAATGGGGAAATCTTCTCTGCATATCTTCCAGGAGCCTCATTCGCCTAGTTCGGATTGTAGGGGAGAGTTCGCTCTCTTCTACTATATCTCCTGGAAGCCACATTCGGTGAGTTCGGATGCAGAGAGGGGCTTTCCAATGCTGAGGTCGTAGTTGTTGATCACGGCCTTGATGTAGCTTTCATGCCCATCGCAACAACACTTGCTTTCTAACTCTCGTTGATTAAACTTGCATTTTCGCTATCGTTGTTTAAACTTGCTTTCTAACTTTCGTTGAATAAACAGATCTCGCTATCGTCATTAACGCTCGCTAAGCTATAGTCTTGTTTCTCACGAAACCCATTGACTTTACAATAAAGATTGAAAATATTTACTTAAACATTGTTTCGTTTTTCTTTCCTTTATTTTTGGGGTTTCATTGCTACACGGTATCACGCCAACAAACGTTTTTGGTCAATATAATAAACCGCGAAATTTGAAGAAATTTAAAACCTCGATATGTGATCGCAAACGGTTTCAGAATCAGAAAAATGTTCTTTATATGTGTACCAAAAATCATTGATGTACCACGAAAACAATAAAAAACGATTTTTTGAAATGGAATATTAAAAAATTGGCAATATATATATTTGATATGATTAACTGATATACTGTTTATTTTAAGCTTTTGGAGTAGTCCATGTAATGGATTGTTAGAAATCTCTCATGGCACTTTTAGCTAGGTTCTGGATTATATATGCATATATGTAGGCATTTCAGTATATGCTTTTACTCATTTTTAACCTTGACCAATATAAGGTGGCATATGCATATTTCTAGATATTCACTAGACATATCCCGTTGTATCTTCATGGTATGGTAGTTTTTAATTTTGTTTAAATAATTTAACAAAATAATCTTGTCTACTGCTTAAGAACTCAATAGGCATAAGAATGTTCTTATTGTTATTATACTCATATTTTATAATATTGCTCTTTTTGTAATACATTTTATTTGTAATCTATTTCATAATATTATGCAAATGGGATCATATTTTACATAACAGAAAGATAGATGTTTAACTTCATCAGTTTCGTCAGCAGCAACAAAATTGATATAGTTTTATTGGAGATGAACCACGGTGATGCGGTTATGCTTCGTAGATTTTTTGATTGTATTGTTTGAATTATTTTTGTGTTTAAATTGATGCAGATACCTCCAAAATGAACACCGTAGCACCAAATAGGCTTAAAAACAGAATTAAATAATAGAACTGTATTTTCTATTGAACGGTAAAATCAATCCGTTCAAATTAACACCCAGACAATGGTCTTTTCTTAGTGTAAATGTTACATGTGATGATTTTTGCGTATATATATATATGTATATATATATATATATATATATATATATTGTAAGCAATTAGCCATTCAAATAATACATTTAGTTGACATTGTATTTTACGAGATGCGGTGGTTTTACTTATGCTTGAGTGAAAAAGGCGGTATACGTTGCTACAGTTACAACATTCAAGCAAGGTATATCATAAGTAAGAATGGTGTATAAAATTGGACCTAAAACGCTTCCTTTAGGTATTTCAAATACAATGTACAAAGATCAAAACTACGAATTCAAGATGTAATTTCTTAATTTTTACTCTTTCTAATTTGTCCAGAAAGATGTTTTGTTGCAACTCATATTCTCATGTTTTATTAGATTCCTTATATCCGCTTAAACTCTATTTGGATCTGAGGGCAAATACCTAGGTCTGCCTGCTGATAATACTTTGTACATTTTATTTACTATACCTGTTAAGCAAGAATTGCTATTTAAAATAGTTAAATAGTTAGCCTTTGATTTGAAAGACAATAGCCGTTGAAATCTGTTCACTCCTCTTTGTTACATCCTTGTAATAGTATGAGACTGGCAGATTTCAACGGCCTTTGTTTACATTTTTGAGTTTGCGCCACCTTAAGGCATCTATATGTCAACAAGCATTGTTATTATTACTTTAAACTTTCGTTGTTACCTATCGACTGGCTGCACAAATATTGCTGTGATCACCAAGGCTTTATTGTAAGCCACCGTACATATCGTTGTACCTTAAGGTAATATTGTTTACCATTGGTCGAAACCTTTTATTAATTAAACAATCGTGTTTTATTTATATTCCTTTTTTTTTTTGCTCACGAGTACGCATTGGGCGTACTAACTCTATTGGGAGACAACACTATTCCACTGTACCTGCCAACCACCCAAGTCCCTATAGAGCGGACTTAACATTGGTCCTTCGAGCCGGATTTTGGAACCTAAAAATACAGTCCACAGCATTTAATATATTTATCTTGGTACGTATAGTGCAAGTGAGCAAATACAATAAATAAAATGAAGTGTTTCGTTTATTTGTGTGGCAGTCGTTACAACGCGTCACGGATTCCCTCCTTTTGTTGACGATCGGTCAAAGTACATTCGCGGACAGGCATACGGGAATATTTGTACCAAAACAAAAAGTGACAATCCTTCTTTATATTTGCTTACTTTTTGTTTTTCTCTAAATTCGTAGAGAAAATATCGTTTACGTTCTTCAATTTGTTTTCGTAAAATTCGCTGAAGAACTTCTATTTTATTACATACCTATTGATAGTTTTGTTTTGCATATCATCTCCTTTGATAATATACAAAAATATATTCATAAATATTCCTGTGACATACGTACGTTTACAGCATATTCGTGGCTGCCTAATTGTTGATTTACATACGTACGTATAGTTACATACTCCAGCATCGTCGCTTTGTTGTTCTGGCTAGTTGGTCAGCCAGCCACATACATGCTAATAGATATACACACGCATGTAAGCATACATATTACATTTTCGCATATTCCCTTTTCTGTTGTGTCCGTTTTATTGCACGGTCTCCGGCCAGTGTATTATTACACAGTCCCCGGCTGGTATATTAGGACATTGACACATATTAGGGAATATTATTTAAATAATTTTGGACATTTTAAAATCCAGTGCACCCTACAATCGGTCAATTGGACTATTGTATTCTGTAGGGTGCGTATTTGGCATATTGTTGCTTATATTTTGTTTGTGGATTTTAAATATTTATTTGTGTTTTATTGCGCATATGGTTGCATATTATTTAATTTTTTGATTTTTAATATTCATTTACTATTTGTTGTGAATCCTAAAAGTGCCCTACACTCGATCGTTTGGACCTTTCTATTGTGTAGGGTGTATATTTAGCATATTGCTGGCTATTAGTAATTTATTTTGAATACTTTTTTACATTTTGTTGTGCATATAGTTGCAAATTAAAATTGATTGAATTTTAAGACTGCTCTATAAGTGATCAATTGGATTTTGTATTGTTTAGGGCGCAAATTGTGGCATTGCAAATCTATAGTTTTGAAAATTTTTAATATTTATTGTGATTTTTAATCATAAAACGCTTTATTCGGTAGTTTTTTGTTTGATACAATAATTTATACGCTACAATTAGTAGTTAGTTTGTTGATTTTCAGCTATAATTGATAGTTTATTTTTGTGCATTTTCTTCAAAGTTATCCTTGATTTTTGTGTATTTTCCCCATTGTATTTGAAACTTAAATAAATTCCCTTGAGATTTACTGATATCTAGATATACTTTATTCAAATTTATTTTTAACAAATTCGTTAATTTGAAATATTTTTTGAATTATTATTTAACTTTTTGAAAGTTTTTATCGTTTTTGTGTAAATTTTTTTTGATTTCGACATTTCTTTTGTCTTTTATTCTCCACTGGCTTTTCTGAACTTAGAATTATTTGATATTTTTTGTTAAATTGATAAAATGGCTTTCACTCATATGAACTTATTCATTCGTGCTTCCAACTCTATGGTGAGATTCGCTGCACACTTCGGTGCATTGAAGGAAGACGAATTAGATATTTATGATCTTGAGGTTAGGAGTGAAGAAATTGAAAAACTGTGGAAATCGGTTGAGGAATGTTTTAATAATTGTCTCTCCCACATTGTAAATCCTGAAGATCTTGATAGTGTATATAGTAAATATGAGGTTTCGTCTAAAGAATATATGCGTTGTTCTTCGGTTATAAAAAGAATGTTATCTAAGTTAAGGAGTTTGAATAAATTGCCCCTTAACTCCTCTCATAGGAGTTCGGTAGAGTCGTTAACGGAAAATCCCGACAAAATTTCTTCGGAAAACCTTTCGGTGGTGCCACCGTTAAAAAAGTGAGCTCTTCGTCCCACACTTCTTGTGATGTTGGAACACAGACATCTAGCTCCACAATAATGAATATTGAGAAAACTAGAATAGGCCAAAGCTTTGTCGTAGATCCTCAAAAAACAGATAACCTTCATAATCTTGCGATTCCTCCCTGCAGTATCGAAATTTTCAGCGGAAATATTATTGATTGACCCATATTCAGAGATTTATTTAGTGCGGTTTATATTAATAACTCCCGATTGACAGACATTGAGCGTCTATGTCATCTGGTGAGTAAAACTAGTGGTGAGGCTCGAAAGATCGTCTCGAAATTTCCTCTAGCTCATCGGAGTTTTGAACCTGCGTGGAATGCCTTGAATTCCACTTATAGTAATCCACGTTTGATTGTACATAGCCATTTAAAGACTTTGTTCGGCCTTCCTGTGCTGGATCAGGAAAGTAGTTCGGGACTAAAGTCGCTTCAACGTGGAATTAATAGTTGTCTTTCCGCAATGACAATCTATGACATACCTACGGATAATTGGGAACCGATCGTGGTATTTATTTGTTTGCAAAAATTACCCAAACTGACACACGCTTTATGGGAGCAAAGTGTTAAATCCAAATCGTCTCTTTCATCTTGGAAAGAGTTAGATGCATTCTTGACAGAGAGAATTCGTACTCTTCTGTGTTTGCATGAAATGAGAAATGTTAACACTGTGTCAAACTCAAATAATAGAAAGAGTTCCGTAACTTGTAAATGTCTAGCTTCTACTCCTCGTTCGTCCTCTGATTCTTGTTGCAATTTTTGTTCTGAGCAACACCGATTACACCTTTGCCATCGGTTTGTAGATAGTTCACCTGCCGATAGATTTAAATTGGTCAAAAAACATAGTTTTTGTGTAAATTGTCTTCGTAGGGGACACGAAGTCAAAAATTGTAACAGTCGTACTTGTCGAAAGTGCAATCAGAGACATCATACTCATTGCACCGAGATAGCTCTATAGTGAGCACTCCGAGTCAGATGGTGACTCCTATAAATTCTAATTTATCGTCTTTGGCACCAGCTTTTCGACCACGCAATTTAAATGTTAATAATAATCGTTCGTCCTCTTCCACTGTGATTAATCCACCCGCATTGGTCGGCACTGCTATTCGACAGACTTTTCACGCCACGTAGAACAAAGCAGTTCTATTGGGAACAGCCATGGTCAATATTGTTAACCATGGTGATTGTTTTCCAGCTCGGGCGCTAATAGATCCGTCTTCTGAGTCGTCTTTCATTGCTGAACGACTTCAGAAGAAAATGAAATTGCCGGTTAAACCCACAATTTCGACAATTAGTGGAGTAAATAGTACTGTTGCCACAACTTGTCGAAAAATATGTTCATTTAAACTGGGTAGTTGTCGTAATAGGTCTCACAGTTTGGAAACTTCAGCATTGGTAGTAGATTCCGTGATAGGAGCAGACTTGTATCCACAAATCGAAAAAAGTCAAAATTTTCGACTTTCATCTGGTTCGCTGCTCGCCCAAAATCCAAAATCGGCAGGATAATTACTGGTCCTATAAAATAATTGTTTTCGTAAATCGTACGAAATCGTTGTAAGGCGACCCTCAACAAACCTAACACAATTTGGCTCACATATCGCGGGGTCCCTAATGGCCCTTTCGTACCACAGGTCCTTTCTGGCCTCACGCAACCGCGGGGTCCCTAATGGTCCATTCGAACAACAGGTCATTGATTATCTATATAATCGCGGGGTCTCTAATGGCCCTATCGTTAGCATGTAAGCATGTTATTTGAAAAAAGTAAAAAAACAAAAAATGATGAAAAAAATTTTGAAAAAATATTTAAAAAAATGGAAAAGCTTTTGCTCACCATGCACTATGCCGTTTTTTATAATTTATTGTATTTGTTAAAACATATGGATGTTTCCAGAGATGGCCGGTCAGAAACAGTGACGTAAATGACATACATTTCCGACGTATAATACATACGTCAGAAACGTCGGAAACCTACCCAAATCCATTTGGTTTTTGACAAAATAGCTATTTCCATTAATCAATTTGAAAATTACGCATGCTTTACAGCCTAACCTAAAATTCAACCAGCTCGTTCCACGTTTTTCACCACAAAAGTAGAACACATGTATTTATATGAATGTTACCGAAATACGTCGAACGTACAAAATTTCACGTTGAACAATTTCAACTTTGACAGAACGTATTTTACATTTTTTCTTTTGTTAAAAACAAAAGCAAAACATTCTGGAAATTTGAAATTTCGAATAGAAACTAAAAATACGTGGATTAATTTAATAAATTTTCAATTTTGTTTTGCGGTTTGTATTATTTGCTTGAAGATATGAATTCGACCTATTTGGGTAATACGGCCGTACACAACATTTTGCCATAGTGGGGAAGTTGATTATTTTTGTACGCCCGTCGGATTTTAGGTAACGTTGTTACTCAAATTAATATAAAATTTCAAAATATTCTTCTCAAAAAAATTTAAAAATTTACATCAGTTCTAGTAAGGAATAGTAAGATATATGTAAAAATAATGATAATATTAATATAAATGACGTTTACTACATTTATTACATTTTATACAGGTATATGACGTTTTCGACGTTTACACCTTTTTGACAGTCGAAAACCTAAAAATTCGCCAAACGGACCATCCCTGGATGTTTCAAGGGAGGCGGCAAATGTTTAAGCAAGAATTGCTATTTAAAATAGTTAGCCTTTGATTTGAAAGGCAATAGCCGTTGAAATCTGTTCACTCCTCTTTATTACATCCTTGTAATAGTATGAGACTGACAGATTTCAACGGCCTTTGTTTACATTTTTGAGTTTGCGCCACCTTAAGGCATCTATATGTCAACAAGCATTGTTATTATTACTTTAAACTTTCGTTGTTACCTATCGACTGGCTGGACAAATATTGCTGTGATCACCAAGGCTTTATTGTAAGCCACCGTACATATCGTTGTACCTTAAGGTAATATTGTTTACCATTGGTCGAAACCTTTTATTAATTAAACTATCGTGTTTTATTTATATTTCTATTTTTTGCTCACTAGTACGCATTGGGCGTACTAACTCTATTGGGAGACAACACTATTGAACTGTACCTGCCAACCACCCAAGTCCCTATAGTGCGGACTTAACATTTATTCCCACCGAGCATTTATTAACATTTATTCCCACCGAGGTATTATGATTCTAAACAGATAGGAATTGGTTGTTGTATTTGACTCTAATACCAGCAGCTTGGAATATGGATTTTTATACCCTACACAACTATGTTGTCAGGGTATTATAGTTTTGTGCAGCCCCAAAAGTTTGTAACGCCGCGAAATATTGGAACTCGATCTATCTCGATCTTCACGAAATTTTGCATGTAGAATGGTTTCTGGCCAATGAAGAACATTTTGTTTTTGGTAAAGATCGGTTAATATTTAGGGGATGAAATGGACCAAAAACTTTATTTTTGTCTGATTTTCTGGTCGCTCCAGACGCTGGAATTATGGACCAAACATCGCGAAATTTTACATGGAGAAGTGTTTCGAGCCAAAGAATGCTTATCCTTTGGCCCGTTTTGATAGAGATCGGCCAATATTTAGCGGGTCAATGGATCCTGACTTTTGTGTGAAAAAATTGAAAAATTACCAAATATGTATTCTATAGCGTATAGATTTACCCCTGAAGTACATAGACCCGAGGAGTTGATTGTAGTGTAGAGAGGAGTGGTTGACCTTTAAACTAATAAGTTATATGTTGGTATGTACTCGGATGTGGGAGTTACACGTACATATTTACAGGTGCTTACGTATTCATATATTATTTAGTATACCATTAACACAATAGAAGACCGAAATATAGCGCTGATCGCTTTGAATTTTTTTATGATGTGTCAAGTATGGTCAAGGACAACGTCTATAATTTCCGTGATGATCAGATCAAAATGGTGGGATGAAGTGGACCGGAAACTTAATTTATGTTTCTTCGAGTCGATCTATATGCCACAATTATAAGCAGAACATCACAACACAACCCAAGGGGATCTGCACAAGTAATTAGAAAGGTTGTACTGAATATTAGTAATATTCGGAAAATATGTCAGTGTAAGAAAATGCTGTTGACCTCTAATCGAGTGTAAATATCACGAAATATTGCTCAGGCTCAAAATAAACATCGGCAGAAAGTTAGAGTTCCATGGTAATTGTGTAGGGTATCGTATGGTCGGCCCCGTCCGAATATACTGCTCCGCTCATTAGTCGATTGATTTTATTAACATCCCAGGTCATGCATGAGACCTTATCCCGGGATGATTAGCTCCAGCAAAATCGTAACTGCGAGTCTTCACGATATATTTACTTGTTTCCGATATAAGAAATATGTCAATGTTTTTGGTATTAAGGAAGATTTCCATGTCATTAATTTTATTTCTTAATGGATTGGCATTCCATATATCTGTTATAAGATCCAATTGCATAGTTTATTGAATAGAAGCGAATCGTATTCATAAATTTTGTTGTCAATTCAAGTTGCTACTTTAATAGTTTTTCCATCTTTTGCATCATATTGTTATCGTTGAACCTTAGTGATGCTGCATAGGATTGTGTATGTGCATGAGTATTTCTATTTACATTTTCTGAAACAAGGCTTGGTAACTCAGTGTTATTGTATGTACATATTTGTTGTAGTCTTTTTTGGGAAGATTTCTATGAGGACTACGTTGATACACTTCACAGCCTTTGTAATTTGCGGTATAGTTTCCACTAATTTCCACACATTTTGGTGGATCCTCGATCGTTTTTGGGCAAGTACGTGATGGATGATTGAAGATGTGTGTTTTTTAATACATCTTTTTTATTGTGACTTATAACTAAATCTACAAAATACATTGGAAGTGATTCTTTTGTTTGTTTTATGTTTGTAATACTCCGAACTTGATGACCTTTCAATAATAATGACGCCTTCATATTTTCAACCGCATTGTATGATGCTGATTTATTAATTTCATAGTTTTCCCTTGATATGTATGAAAACATATATTATTATTTTCAAAGTATTTTACCAGCTTTCCATAGGATTCAGTTGTTTTAATGGTCAACTTAATTTGGTAATTTCTTACAGCTTTAATTTAATTCTTCGCTATTTATTACTTTAGATATGTTTTTACCCATTGAAACTATATTTCCTACTCCAGGAAAAAATAATGGTATTGGTTTTGAACTTTATTGTTGTTATTTTTAATTTCTCAATTGGAGTACGTCTGTACAATTTCGGAGTATTAACAAGACTGAATATTGTTTTGAAAAACATTTTTGACTTATTTTATATTATAATTCACGTTCAACACTGCTGGTGCTTTCACTTCGATGATGAACGTGCATACTTCATAACATCAAATACCACCTATACCCTTAAATCAAATATTCTCCAATATGCAATTGTCTGCTAATAAATAAACAAATATATAATTAGCCAACTGTATATTTCATACTGGGCTTGGGACAAAACCTCGCCGAAAAGATGCATTTGCAATTTGTATATTCCACATTCTTTCCCATATCGTACTGGTAATTACGCAATGGAATAGTTACCACTAGACACCTGCTTCACATATACAAGTGTGATTTTACCCCTATTTTCCCTTACAATTCATTATCAATAATATTTTGGAAATTCGAAATTGTTAATTATTATAAACCTATAAACGTTGGTAGAATAATATAATTGAGAATCATCCCCGGATGACATCCTATCTTGATCCACATATCATTAATCTGCTAATAATGAGAAGGTGATTCTTCAAGATTGTCGTCACATAACGCAGACTGTTGCAGAACAATTTCTCGCCATAAATTTTTTTCATAGCGGAAAAATGCGCACAAAATTATTCATCCCGAAGTAACCCCCTATGAGTGGCATTATTCAGAAGCTTAAATTGCTAATCAACGTCGTTTACGCCTCTGTTTCTCATCAGACTCAGAAGGTCTCAATTGTTGGATCAAATTTACAATAAAACCGTCCAGTCTCAAGTGCAAACAAGAGAACAATGTGGTAAAATTTTTTCATAAAATAACGACCTAGCATATAAGTTAAACTTAAATCCAATGATATTAATATAATATTAACTGGAAGTCGCTAAGGCAAACCCGAATATTTAATTAACATCTACAGACATCTGTAGAAAAGGGCCCTCTTCGTGCATCGATGGACCTCTACTTTGGTGAGTGATTTGGCTTACTTTGGTCATATAAAGTGTTCAAATAAATTCCACAGGAATTTTATTGAAAGACATTTGTCTTCAACGGCAGAATGTCCGTTATGTTATATACCATGGTTGTTATCTAACTTAAGAATGATTCCAATAGGTCCCATACCTCAAACCAAAACTATTCATAGAGGAAAAGGTCGTGGTGCAATTTCCAAGCATTACAACACTAGGTATGCAAAAAAGAACCTTTTCCAAGACCAAAACCAGTCTCTGGATTGTAGTGCACGGGTGCAAGGTGCAGTGGTTATGGCTCCTACCTTACAAATCCGAAATAACGACCCTTTACAAACTAAAACTTGTCCTTTGCCACATCCCAATACAAGTACCGCAATCGACTACGGAGAAATTCAAAATATGGTAGAAACAAGTTTATGTAGCTTATTAACCAGTCACTCATTGATAAATTTGACTCTACACTCGACATGTCGACTGCAGCGTTGTATAATGGCATCAATTAGCTCTAGAAATTAATGTCTGTTTCTTAAAAAGTCTTCCATTTTTGACCATTTTGGGAGCTCTGAATGGGATTCGAGCGATTGTTCCCATAATGTTAATGTCTCAACCGGAAGTTTAGTAGAGCACAAATACATTAAAATTGGAATCGAATCTTCAAAGCTTCCCATGCCAAGGAAAAATTTTGATCCGATAAGGGGTAACGATGAACTCATCACCTTCTGTAAAGTAGACGCTTTCAAATGCACTGCGTATATTGTGCCAATCTTCATCCATTTATTATATATATATATATATATATATATATATATAGTATTTATTTGTTTATTATTTTTATTATTATATTATTTTTGATTGTTTGTGATTTGTATTATTTTTGAATATACCAAAACACTTGTACTATCAATTTATTCTAAAAATTAAGATAAATGAAGTTATATTAATTAATAATGTGTTTATTTGTATATTTTTCTATTCTCAATAAATGTTTATTTTTTAAACTTTAAGAGAAAAATTTATATTATGACTTTATAAGAAAACATTTTCTATAATTTATGTAATTTTATTTGTTTTTTATACTTTTTTATTTATTTGTTCCTATTAATATTGTTTAAGCAAGAATCGCTGTTTAAAATAGTTAAATAGTTAGCTTTTAATTTGAAAGGCCGTAGCCGTTGAAATCTGTCTACTCCCTTTTATTACACCCTTGTAATAGTATGAGGCTGACAGATTTTAACGGACTTTTGTTTATCTTTTGCTTCTGCGCCACCTTTAGGCATCTTTGTGTTGTTATTATTACTTTTTTACTTTCGTTGTAACCTTTCTACTGGCCACACATATTGTTGTAAACACCTAGGCTTAAATAGTAAGCCATCGTACATATTGTTGTACATTACAGGTAATATCGTTTACCACAAATAAATATCGGCATTGGTCGAAACCTTTTATTCATAAACATATCGTGTTTTATTTCTATTTCATTTTTGCTCACGAGTACGTACTGGACGTACTGACTCTATCGGGAGAATCCTATTGCACTATACCTGCCAACCACCCAAGTCCCTATAGTGCGGACTTAACATTTGGTCACTTCGAGCCGCGATACGGATTGGCTTTTTTTGGATAAGACCATTGGCTTGCTGCAATTATAGTCCACAGCATAAATATTATATTAATTATTGGTACGTATAGTGCAGTCAGCAAAAATAATAACAACAAAGTGTTTCGTTTGTTTGTGTGGCCGTCATTACAACGCGTCACGGATTCCCTCCTTTTGCTGACGATCGGTCAAAGTCCATTCGCGGACAACCATAAGGGAATATTAGAAACAAAACAAAAAGTAATAATTCTTCTTCTTTATATTTGGTTACTTTTTGTTTTTCTCTAAATTCGTAGAGAAAATATCGTTTACATTCCATAATTTTTTGTTGTAAAATTAGTCGAAGAACTCCTTTTCTATTGCCTTACATCTCGATCATATTGCTTTGAAAATTTTCGTTTACAAAAATATACAAAAATATATTCATAAATATTCCTGTGACATACGTACGTTTACAGCCTATTCGTGGCTGCCTAATTGTTGATTTACACACGTACGTATAGTTACATACTCCAGCATCGTCGCTTTGTTGTTCTGGCTAGTTGGTCAGCCAGTCACTTGCATGCGAATAGATATACACACGCATGTAAGCATACATATTACATTTTCGCATATTCCCTTTTCTGTTGTGTCCGTTTTATTGCACGGTCTCCGGCCAGTGTATTATTACACAGTCCCCGGCTGGTATATTAGTACAGTGACACATAATATTATATTTTATGGTAAATATAATATTTGTGTCAGGGAATAATATTTACATAATTTTGGACATTTTAAAATCCAGTGCACCCTACAATCGGTCAATTGGACTTTTGTGTAGTGTAGGGTGCATATCGTTGCATATAAATAATTTATTGGATTTAAAATATTTATTTGCGTTTTAGTGTGATTATTGTTGCAAATAAAAAATTTAGTGGATTTGACTTACAATCGGTCAATTGGGCTTTCGTATTGTTCGTGGTGTATATACAGCATATCGTTGGCTATTTTTAGTCGATTTTATATACTTGTTTAAATTGTATTTTGCATATAGTTGCAAATTAAAACATTTATTGATTTTTTTTAATATCTATCTAATATTTGTTGGACATTTTAACAATAGTTCGCTACAATCGGTAGCTGGTTTGTTCGATTTAACCCTTTCTACGTTACAATCGGAAACTGTTTATTGGATTTTCTGTCGCAATTGGTACTTGCCTTTTTATTTTAATCTTTTTGATTGTCGAATTTTCTGATTTTATTGAAATCAATATCTTATAGTAGATTTTTATTGATTTTTTTGAATCGATTATATTTAGATTTTAGTGATAGCTAGGGAGTTTAGATTTAAATTTGACAATCTACTTGGCTATTTGGCTCTTAAAATCTTATTTGGTTCTTAAAATCTTAATTTTTTTGGAAATTTTCGTTCTTTTTATAATAATTTTGAATTATAGTTTGACTGTTTTTATATATTTTCGTTCAAATTTCATTTGATTTCGATATTTCCTTTGCGTTTTCACTCTCTTTTCCTAAATTATAGAATTATTTCGTATTTTTGGTTATTCTGGTAAAATAGCTTTCACTCCTATGAACTTATTCATTCGTGCTTCCAACTCTATGGTGAGATTCGCTGCACACTTCGGTGCATTGAAGGAAGACGAATTAGATATTTATGATCTTGAAGTTAGGAGTGAGGAAATTAAAAAATTGTGGAAATCAGTCGAGGAAACTTTTAATAATTGTCTCTCCCACGTAGAAAATCCTGAAGATCTCGATTCATTGTATAGCCAGTATGCGGTCTCGTCAAAAGACGATTGTTATCTAACATCAGAGGCTCTAATAAATCATCCCTGAATTCTTCTTCGAGCAATTCAGTAGTTTCAGAAATGGAGCATCCTGCTAATATTCTTTCGGAAAAGCCGTCAGTTGATGTCTCCCTTCATAACATGAGCTCGTCGTCCCACTCCTCTCGCGAGGTGGGAATACAGACATCTAGTTCCGAAATATTGAATATTGGGAATACTAGAATAGGTCAAAGCTTTATTGTTGATTCTTCTAATGCAGATAACTTTCATAACCTTGCGATTCCTCCTTGCAATATTGATATTTTCAGTGGAAATATACTTCATTGGCCCACTTTCAGAGATTTATTTAGTGCGGTTTATATTAATAACTCCCGACTGACAGACATTGAGCGTCTATGTCATCTGGTGAGTAAAACTAGTGGTGAGGCTCGAGAAATCGTCTCGAAATTTCCTTTAACTCATCGGAGTTTTGAACCTGCGTGGAATGCATTGAATTCCACTTATAATAATCCACGATTGATTGTCCATAGTCATTTGAAAACTTTGTTTGGCCTTCCTGTGCTGGATCAGGAAAGTAGTTCGGGACTAAAGTCAATTCAACGCGGAATTAATAGTTGTCTTTCCGCAATGGCAATTTATAAGATACCAACTGAAAATTGGGATCCGATCGTGGTATTTCTTTGTTTGCAGAAATTGCCCAAAGTGACACACGCTTTATGGGAGCAAAGTGTTAAATCCAAATCGTCTCTTTCATCTTGGAAAGAGTTAGATGCATTCTTGAAAGAGAGAATTCGAACTCTTCTGTGTTTGCATGAAATGAGAAATGTTAATATTGTCTCACATTCGAAGAATAAAATCAATTCCGTTTCGTCTAAATGTACACCATCTACTTCTCGTTCGTCCTCTGATTGTTATTGTGCTCTTTGTTCAGAGCAACACACACTACATTATTGCTATCGGTTTTTAAATTGTACACCTGCCAATAGATTTAAATTGGTCAAAAAGCATCGTTTGTGTGTTAATTGTCTTCGTAGGGGACACGAAGTCAAAAATTGTAATAGTCGTTGTTGTAGAAAGTGCAATCAGAGACATCACACTCTATTGCACAGATATAGCTGTATGGTGAGCACTCCGAGTCAGATGGTGACTCCCACAAATTCCAATTTATCGTCTTCGGCACCAGCTTTTCGACCACGCAATTTAAATGTTAATATTAGTCATTCGTCCTCTTCCTCAAGCAGAACAAAGCAGTTCTATTGGGACAGCCATGGTCAATATTGTTAACCATGGTGCTTGTTTTCCTGCTCGGGCGTTAATGGATCCGGCTTCTGAGTCGTCTTTCATTTCTGAACGGCTTCAGAAGAAATTGAAATTGCCGGTTAAACCCACAATTTCGACAATTCGTGGAGTAAATAGTACTGTTGCCACAACTTGTCGAAAAATATGTTTATTTAAACTTGGTAGTTGTCGTAATAGGTCTCACAGTTTGGAAACGTCGGCATTGGTAGTAGATTCCATATCGGGAAATCTTCCATCCACTTCGATTACTTCGGATCTTAAATCGGATTTGTCAAATATAGTTTTGGCAGATCCCGACTTCTTTTAATCTCGTCCAGTAGATATTTTGATAGGAGCAGACTTGTATCCACAAATCGTAAAAAATCATAGTTTTCGACTTTCGTCTGAATCACTGCTCGCTCAAAATACAAAATTCGGCTGGATAATTACTGGTCCTATAAAATAATTGTTTCCGTAAATCGTACGAAATCGTTGTAAGGCGGCCCTCAACAAATGTCACACAATTTGGCTCACAAATCGCTGGGTCCCTAAGGGCCCTTTCGTTCCGCGGGGTCCCTAATGGCCCTTTCGTTTCGCGGGGTCCCTAATGGCTCATTCGTTTCGCGGGGTCCCTAATGACCTTTCGTACCACAGGTCCTTTCTGGCCTCACACAACCGCGGGGTCCTTATGGCCCATTCGAACAACAGGTCATTGATGATCTATATAATCGCGGGGTCCCTAATGGCCCTATCGTTAGCATGTAAGCTTGTTATTTGAAAAAAAAATTATGAAAAAAATTGGAAAAAATATTTGAAAAAATATGTAAAAGGTTTTGCTCACCATGCACTATGCCGTTATTTATAATTTATTGTATTTGTTAAAACATATGGATGTTTCAAGGGAGGCGGCAAATGTTTAAGCAAGAATCGCCGTAGCCGTTGAAATCTGTCCACTCCCTTTTATTACACCCTTGTAATAGTATGAGGCTGACAGATTTCAACGGACTTTTGTTTACATTTTGAGTTTGCGCCACCTTTAGGCATCTTTGTGTCAACAACATTGTTATTATTACTTGAACTCTCGTTGTTACCGATCGACTGGCTGCACAAATACATATTGTTGTACCATTCAGGTAATAATGTTTACCAATAAATATCGGCATTGGTCGACAACCCTTTACTAAAAACATATCGTGTTTTATTTCTATTTCTTTATTGCTTTGTTGTGAATTAAACATGTGTACTATACTTTTTACGATACGTTATAAATCTTACGTTACGTCGCACTAACTACGCAACTTGCAAGGCCAAAGTGAGAGTGATTTTTATTAATAAATGATATTAATGTATGTGTGGATTTCACTGTGTTAAACGAATATGTATACACACATAAAATATTCCCTGTGGCTTTATCGAATTGTTGTATGTGAACACAAAATATAATACAAAACATAAGCCGCCAATTTCACAACGTAAAGTGAATTGTATTGGAAAATTTTTGAATGTTTTTTAGAGATTTTTTTTTGGGAAATCAGCCGATTCTTTTTATAGAGGCTTCGAAGGACCATGTACAAGTTCCGATGCAGTCGTATGGACTTGTAGGAGTTCTAAATCTACAGAGTAGCCATGGCAAAATAATAAAGGTAGTCTCATTTCGAAAATTTTAATACAACAGTGCACTTTTTGTACCTGGGCACGTAAAATAGAAAATGAATGTTGTTGTTGGTATTGAATGTAATTACAACAAAAAAATGTTTTGTTTATTTACATTTGTTCGAAAAAGAGAACTATTTAATGAATATTTTAAACCAACATAAAATATTTCACCGACATTAAGGAGGCCTTCATCTACTCCAGAGAAGGACATTCGCTTTCTCTATAAGAATATTATCACTTATCACATAAAGGCATTCAGTACTGCTGTTTAAATTTACCTTACAAGCGCCTAAACAAAGGAAGTGTACCTGCTTCTTATGGTCAAGTTGTACCGTATTTTTAACGTATTGTTTCTTTAAAGCAGTCAAACAGCCAAAATTAACGTGCCCAAAATGAATGATTGCGAACGTATCTTGAAAGCTGGTGGTAAGATAATGACTTTTGATCAACTGGCTTGTTGTAAGGCAAACGCACTGCTCGCATTATTTGCATCCATTTCCGAAAAGCAGCTGCAAACTTCGTGTACTAACTATTGTTATTCCCAAAGAATGTATACAATATAAAAAATGTATAAAATATGAAATTATAATTTTAAGAAGACTTTCAGAATACATTCAGATCTTTATCAAGCTCTACTGCAATAAATATCCTTCTCTTCTATATGAATACCTCCAAATAGAACACTAACCCTCCTATATATGAATATCTCTCCTTTAATAAAACATATTGGGAATGTATAAAAAAGTCAGCGTTTAAGCAACGAAGTTCATTTTATTTTACTACCATACATACAAATACATATGTGGAATATCTTCAGCTTTTCATACCATTCTCCACACTGTGGTAGGATAAGGACATCAAAGGAATTCTTATTTGAGGTTGCAACACCTTCAGAACTGAAAGTATTTCAAAATAGTTACATAAATTATATTATAACTTACATTTGCAATTCTGGTCCATACACTCCATTTACCACAAACGGTACGGCACCTGACAACAAACACTTTCTTTTGGAAAAACTTATGATGTCCGAAGGTAAAAAGAGGTCTCCAGAATACTCTTCCGCAGAATTCTATTCCACATGCTCCGACCACTTTTTACGAATTTCATCGTATTTGGGAATATTAAAAAAAGAACCACTTCCATCATAGGTTTTTTTGCACAAAATACAAATTTTCATTATTAATTTTTTACTTTTAAAAATTTCAAATTAACAATTCAAATTTAAATGTAACAGTCACATTCAAATGAAAATTTAAATGTAACCGTCACATGTATAGACATGTTTACATATACATACAAGAATTGTCACAACGTTTTGACAATGAGGGGTTGTCAAAATAAAACAAAAAAAATTAAACATATGTGAGCATGAGAATTCCTTCTTTATTGTATCATGAGAGTAGCCTTAGAGCCGAACATATTTGTTGCACAAGGACGAACAACAATAAATAAATATTACACAACACAACAAGTATACAGGCTGTATAAGATTGATACGTTCTGGCTCAAATTCCCGAGCTCAGTCAATCACGTCTGCTGATAGACACCACGGGCATCTCCTCGGCAAGTTACCTCAGCGGAGACCATAGAGTGCAGATACCACCGAGCGGTGGTTATTGCTGTTTTGTTCTCCTTGCTTGACCTTTTCTCCCATTGGAATATGTAAATGTAGTAGTACACGACAACCGATCCTCAGCGATCACCGCAGTCCTCTGTGATTGCATGAACCACAGCGTTCACTTGTCGACCAACCTCCTTAGAGTAAACATAGTTGAATAACGTCTACGCGTTATTATTAACAGGTCTCAGCGCCGCCACCATAAATTACAAGAGGTAACTTATTTGTTGTAACAAAGAAAAGAATACCACCAGATAAATCCGAGATATTTAGAATAGTAAGTCTAATAATCCTTGTGTTTTATATTCTTTGCAATTCCTTTTCTTTCCATTTTATACACCATTAACTGCTTGGGAGTTCTCTTGTTGTCGCTTGTACCGCTCCCTTGAGTTAATAAATTGATCCCCCCAACCACCACAACCACGGCGAGGAGTAGAGCAAACCCCTCGCCTAAACATTGGTCCTTCGAGCCGGATAGAAACTTATATTATCGTTGCCGGTCTCCCTAACTCAACTCTCTCACCTCCTAAACATTTGATCGTGTCAAGCCGGATAGAAGCCAGTCGCCTAGTTGTTTTTTGTTTGTTTGTCAATTTCAATCGTGTGCTTTCAATCGTTCACTTATTCACCAAAAATACAGTCCACATTTGTTTCTAGTGTAGTGATCATAAAAAGCATTGCTGATCGTTGGAGAACTATTCCGTGTTGGTGCTATTTAATTTGCGTTAAATTGCTTATTTTAAATCTCACCATAGCAACACACACCACCCGTTCTCATTTCTTGTGTAATTTAAGTCATTTTAGTCGACTTACAATACCACTCCCTTTTTTAATACGTTCTTTCTCCCATACAAAATATTGGCAGTCTATCGTCTTGTACTGCTCAACCTACGTCGCGTTGATCATACAAAAGCATTCGGTGTTGTTGTTACCACCACTATTGTATTTGTTCATTGATTCTCATTTAAAAATCCTTTAGTGAGAATTCGAAGTAATAATGCAATATAAACACACATTATTTCCATTCGACTCTCTGTAGTTATTTTTACTGATAATCACAACTTCACATATTGCTTCTTTGGTTTATTTGTTGTTTTTTCCCCTCACCAACCAAACTTATTCGATTTTTCTCTATTTATCATTTTCACTAACAACACACATCATCTCCCAACATCTTGTTCGTTTGGTTTATTTGTTGTTGCAGTATTCGCCAACCAAACGATTCGCTGCTGTTGTTATTCTTTTATTCTAAATTTGCATTACCAAATATACAATAACAACAATCACCCTAACAGTCCACGATCTTCTTGTTTGGTTTATTTGTTGTATAGATCCATCACCAACCAAACATTCTTCTGTTGTTATTATTGTTCCAACGTTGGTCAGTTCTCACTGCAGAATTTGCATTGTCATTTTGCAATAACAACACACGTGTATTCCACGCGCCTTTTCTAGCGTCACCTTGGTATAACAGAAAATATACCAAGAATTGTTGTCGACTCCAACACTCACTGTTGGATCGTTTCTCTCGTCGTGTGTTGAGTGGGTGTGTAGCTGCTTACGCATAGACATTTCGCTGTTAGCATCGCTTGTGTTTTATTCTGTTTTGTGTGATATTCGTTATTCACCACACTACAGCACAGTGGAACCAAGCGTAAAAATTTTAAAATTTCAAAAAAAAAAAAAAACAAAATTATATATATATATATATACAGTAAAAACTCGTTAATCCGGATAATTGATTGCAGACTCAAATCCGGATTACCGAGATTTCCGGATTATCGAGTTTTTTCCAAATGTTTTAAATATGTATTAAATTATTTTAAATAGTTTTTGGTTTTTAATAAAAAGGAACTTTATTTCAAAACTATAATAATATAACAAGTGAAAAATCGTTAAGTTCGGCCGGGCCGAACTTTGGATACCCTCCACCATAGATATACTAAAAGGTAGTTGAAATGAAAATGTAGGGAAAATACCAAAACCATAATGTGAACCATGTTCCAGAAAATGTTGAACCTGTGCCTATCTTATTATTCTTTCAAACTTAGTTCAGGTTCGAAAATGTGGACCATCGGTCCACTCCCTCTGATACCTCCCACACAGGCCTAAATGCGGGTTATAGTTCATGTATAGTTCATTATCGAACCTTACGTTCTAACTTTATCTCGATATCCCCCGCAGGTTAAATGATTACGACAGACTCTTAGAACCAAACCCAAAACGCGGAACAAATTAGATAACTATTTTAATATAAACAAGTGAAAAAGCGTTAAGTTCGAACGGGCCGAACTTCGGATACCCTCCACCATAGATATACCGACAGGTACTTGAAATGAAAATATAGGGAACATACCAAAAAATGGACCTATACAGATATTTCTACAGTCCGATTATGTAAAAAATAATTTTTAAAGACAATTATACCCTCAGCCTTATGTCTAATTAGTGTGTATATATAGTATAATATAGTGTGTACTTTCACACGGTGAAAATGTGCCTCATCGAAATATTAGTTCTATACCCCATGTTTCTTGGGACCAAATCCGTTTCAGAAAAATTTGATTTCATCCCATCTTATTATGTCTTCCAAACTTAGTTCAAGTCCGAATTTGGGGACTATTGGTCCATGCCTTTTGGTACCTCCCACACAGGGGCTACGGCTAAGCCTAAATGCGGGCTATAGTTCACATATAATTCATTATCGAACCGTACGTTCTAGTTTTTTTATCTCGGTATCCTTTGCAGGTGAAATGATTACAACAGAGTGTTAGAACCAAACCCAAAACGCGGAAAAATCAGATAATTATATTAATATCAAAAATGGGGTTATATGGGGACTACGCCTAAAACAGGTTGACTCTTTATAATTTTTGGTACGGCTACAAAATACAAAATTTCATTGATTTCGGTTGAAAAACGCGCTCAAGAACCTCCAAATGCCGAAATTTGGGGGTACCTTTATATGGGAGCTACCAGAGATATTTGGTACCCAATAAGAACCCAATATACCAAATTTCAGCGAATTCGGTTTAAAAACGCGCTCAAGAACCCCAAAATATCGAAAAATGTATCCCCAATTTTTCGATATTTTGGGGGGGCTACCAGAAAAAATTAACCTATAATTATAGTTTTTTGTGAAGTGATTTGGAACCTATTTAGAACTCAACATACTAAATTACAGCCAATTCGGTGGCAAAATACGACCAAAGCCTCCAAAATACTGAAGATTAGGAGGTACCGTTATATGGGGGCTACTAGAAAAAGTGGGCCTATATTTATATAGATATTTTTTTTTTGTGGTTACATTTAGTACCCAATAACAGTTGTTTGCCGTGAATTAGATAAACAATTAGATAAACATCCACCATAGTATGGAGGGTATATTAATTTTGTCATTCCGTTTGTAACTCACCGAAATATTCATTTCCGACCCTATAAAGTATATATATTCTTGATCGGGGTAAAATTCTAAGACGATCTGGCCATGTCCGTCTGTTGTAATCACGCTATCTTTTGAAGTAATTTAGATAGGGTGCTGAAATTTTGCATAGGGCTGTCTTTTGTCTGCAGGCAGGTCAAGTTCGAAGATGGGATATATCGGTCCACGTTTAGGCATAACTCCCATAAAAGCCTACCCCCAAATTTTCGGTATTTTGGGATTCTTGAGCGCGTTTTTCAACGGAATTCGCTGAAATTTGGTACATTGGATTCTTATTGGGTACTTAATGTCGCCACAAAAAAATATATATATATATATATATATATATGGGTCCACTTTTTCTAGTAGCCCCCATTTAACGGTACCTCCTAATTTTCAGTATTTTGGAGGCTTTTGTCGTATTTTTTCACCGAATTGGCTGTAGTTTAGTACATTGAGTTCTACATAGGTTTCAAATCACTTCACAAAAATCTATGAATATAGGTTCATTTTTTCTGGTAGCCCCCCATATAAGGGTACCCCCAATTTTTCGGTATTTTGGGGTTCTTGAGCGCGCTTTTCAAGCAAGTTTGGTATATAGGGTTCTTATTGGGTACCAAATATCTCCACTAAAAATTATAAATATAAGTCAATTTTTTTTGGTAGCTCCCATATAAGGGTACCCCCAAATTTCGGTATTTTGGGGTTCTTGAGCGCGTTTTTCAACCGAATTCGCTGAAATTTGGTATATTGGGTTCTTATTGGGCACCAAATATCTCCAATAAAAACTATAAATATAAGTCCATTTTTTTCTGGTAGCTCCCATATTAAGGTACCCCCAAATTTCGGCATTTGGAGGTTCTTGAGCGCGTTTTTCAACCGAAATCACTGAAATTTGGTATTTTGTAGCCGTACCAAAAATTATAAATAGTCAACCCGTTTTAGGCGTAGTCCCCATATAACCCCATTTTTTATATTACTATAATTATCTGATTTTTCCGCGTTTTGGGTTTGTTCTAACACTCTGTTGTAATCATTTCACCTGCAAAGGATACCGAGATAAAAAACTAGAACGTACGGTTCTATAATGAATTATATGTGAACTATAGCCCGCATTTAGGCTTAGCCGTAGCCCCTGTGTGGGAGGTACCAAAAGGCATGGACCAATAGTCCCCAAATTCAGACTTGAACTAAGTTTGGAAGACATAATAAGATGGGATAAAATCAAATTTTTCTGAAACGGATTTGGTCCCAAGAAACATGGGGTATAGAACCAATATTTCGATGAGGCACATGTTCACCGTGTGAAAGTACACATAAGGCTGAGGGTATAATTGTCTATTAAAAATTATTGTTTACTGTAGAAATGTCTGGTATGTTCCCTATATTTTCATTTCAAGTACCTGTCGGTATATCTATGGTGGAGGGTATCCGAAGTTCGGCCCTCCCGAACTTAACGCTTTTTCACTTGTTGACCTCTTCATCCTCTGAAGAAATTTGAATATCTGACACTCTCGAGTTTTTATCGTTAATCCATGCCTCAACTTCTTCGTTGTTAATGTTTATTTGAAACGAGTTTGGAATTAGTTGTGATATAAATGTCGTATTGGTCTCCTCAATATTTTAATCAGAATTAGGTCTTTCCTGCAGCACAGACAACGGCAAATTATCTTCAGAATCCCATTCTTCCTTGAACAGATTTTCCAGCTGGATCTTAGTAACCTCGTACTCACTTTCCCCCAAGAGTTTTTTAGCAAAATGCAGCACATTTTAATATTGAAATTCTTCTAAAATTGCGTGTAATCTTCGTTATCAGCATTTATCATTTCACACAACAGCGACTGTTTATAGTACATTTTTGTCACTCTTATTGGAGTTTGATCCATTGGTTGTACAATACTTGTCGTGTTTGGTGGCAGAAAAACGGGTTTATAATTCTCACATGCTGAAAGAAGTTTTTCATTTGCTACGACTTCGATAAAAAAGCAAAATATATAATGTTTGAACACAATCCGGAGTATCAAGTTGCAACAAATCCGGATTATAGGATACGCAATGAATTGTGAAATGCAGTCCGGATTACCGAATAATCCGGATTATCGAGTTTATACTGTATATTAAAAATGTTTTTGAATAAATACTTACGCATAGATATTTCGCTGCTAGCGTCGCTTTTGTTTTATTCTGTTTTGTGTGATATTCGTTTTTTACCACACTACAGCACAGTGGTACCAAGCGTAAAAATTGTGAATTTAAAAAAAAAAAATATATATATATTAAAAATATTTTTGAATTCTTTTTGAATAAATACTGATTGGTACCAAGCGTAAAAATTGTGAATTTTCAAAAAAGAAAATATATATATATATATATACACTGCGTATCATAACTATAGACGCACCCATAATTCAATTGGTATTTTAGTTGACAAATAAAATGGACCCATTAAGTTATTGTTCACAATAAAACGATCAAAAACACATATTATTCAACAAAAATAATGAATTTATTCTTTATGGTTTCGCCGAATTCTGCACTTTCAAAATTGCTGGTGTTGCATAACTATAGACGCACTTTTACAAAATTAGAAAAAATTATTTTTTAAAACTTAAATAAAATAAAATAACTTTTATAAATAATGGGTAGGGCCTCCCTTATTTTGAATAAGTTCAAAAATTTTATCCATCACACTGTTGATCAAAATTATTCGCAAGTCTTCATCGATTGACCGCCATTCATCGAAAATCACTTCTTGGAGGTAAAATACAGTTTGGTATTGGAGGTTTTCTGCATAGACACGATGAGTCAAGATTCCACACATGTTCTCGATCGGATTTTGGTCGGAAATTTTAATATTTTTCGATTTTAACCATACTTGAGTATGGCGACTTTTATGAACTGGTGCGTTGTCCTGCTAAAAAACGAGTCCTTGATTGTTGCTGCTTTCCCAAAATGGCAATAATTTGTCTTCCAAGACTTGAACGAACTCCATTGAATTCATTCGACAACTTGGAAATGTCAAATAAAGGCTATAAAATGCTCCCAATGCCATTAGGGAACCGCCACCGAAATATCGTATTAAGAAATAACGATATTACGGTAACCGCCACCTTGGGAGCATTTTATAGCCACGGCATGCTTTATTTGACATTTCCATGTTGTCGGATGAATTCAATGGAGTACGTTCAAGTCTTGGAAGACAAATTATTGCCATTTTGGGAAAGCAGCAACAATCAAGGACTCGTTTTTTAGCAGGACAACGCACCAGTTCATAAAAGTCGCCATACTCAAGTATGGTTAAAATCGAAAAATATTAAAATTTCCGACCAAAATCCGATCGAGAACATGTGTGGAATCTTGACTCATCGTGTCTATGCAGAAAACCTCCAATACCAAACTGTATTTTACCTCCAAGAAGTGATTTTCGATGAATGGCGGTCAATCGATGAAGACTTGCGAATAATTTTGATCAACAGTGTGATGGATAAAATTTTTGAACTTATTCAAAATAAGGGAGGCCCTACTCATTATTTATAAAAGTTATTTTATTTTATTTAAGTTTTAAAAAATAATTTTTTTCTAATTTTGTAAAAGTGCGTCTATAGTTATGCAACACCAGCAATTTTGAAAGTGCAGAATTCGGCGAAACCATAAAGAATAAATTCATTATTTTTGTTGAATAATATGTGTTTTTGATCGTTTTATTGTGAACAATAACTTAATGGGTCCATTTTATTTGTCAACTAAAATACCAATTGAATTATGGGTGCGTCTATAGTTATGATACGCAGTGTATATATTAAAAATATTTTTGAATTCTTTTTGAATAAATACTTACGCATAGATATTTCGCTGCTAGCGTCGCATGTATTTTATTCTGTGTTGTGTGATATTCGTTATTCACCACACTACAGCACAGTTGTACCAAGCGTAAAAATTCAATATATATATATATATATATACAATAAAAATATTTTTGAAATCTTTTTGAATAAATACTGATAGGTAGTAGGGTTTTTGATATTTTATGTAATTCACCCCACATTCGGCAGCTATAGCACACAATAGAAACGTAAAGAGTGCTTGTGATTTTTTGAATATTTTTCCATTGTTTTTGTTGTTGCTTATCAATCAAATACCTTGAACATTAGCCAATTTTACAGAGTTTTTATAATTTTTGGACTTTTGCACCCTACACTTGGCAATATCGTACGTTGTTCGGAGCAAGGAAGTATTTGTTTTACATATTAGTTTGGCTATTTTATCCATTGTAGTCTTGTTCTACTCAATAACTTTGTATATTTGTTGTAGAATTATCAATATATTGGACATTTGCACCCTACAGTCTGCAGTTGTACGTATATCCAAGCAAAATAACTTGTTAAAAATATTGTTTTTTTTGGCTATTAAATCTATTGTGGTTGTGTTTTTACATATTAATTTTGCTCTGTGGATATATTCATGTTTGTTTTTGGACAACCGCGCCCTATTACTTGTATTCGCCACCTCAACTACACCCTACAATTGGTAGCTTTTTTAATTTTGAGGAAATTTAAAAAAAAATTCTTGTTTTTTTGTGGTCTTTTTAAAGTAGTTTGGCATCGTGAAGAAATTCTTTTTACATAGACATTTGCAATATTTTAAAAATTTTGTCCATATTTTGTAGTCTTGCTGAAATATCTTTTGGGCTATAGCTATCTTTGTTGGATTTAAATTTTTATCCCCCTATAATTTGTTGGAGTTTTCATCTTGCGGCATTTTTATATATTACATACTGAGTTTTCTTTCCCCTTTACCAGGAAAAATTTCGATAACTCCCCTCACCCGCTTCTATAGAGCCACTGACATTGTCCTATAAAGTGTGGAATTCTTTGAGCGAATTCCAGAATCACAATATTCTGCATATAACCTCGAAATTCGCAATACAGAAATTCGAGAGTTATGGGATAATGTTAAGTGCACCTATGATGAGTCTAAAACATTGCTGGAGACATCCGAGACTGCACAGGTTAATAAAATTGATGTCGTTGAGGAAAAATACAATACTGCATTTATTGCGTATTCTTGGTGTCTATCCACCATAAATCGAATCTCAATCGCCTTCAAAGTATTATAAGTAATTGTTCCTCTGCTATAGCTCCACCAGTTTCACCATCTCCACCAAATTGTCACAATAATATTGCACCTAGTACAAATCTCCACCTTCTGCTTTGAATACTGTGCAGTCCATCACTCCTATAGTTGCTTCAGAATTTCAAAATTCATCCACCATCAATAGCTACACCAATCCGCCTGTCGATAAGCATAGTCTTGTTGTTCCACCTATCGACATTGATGTTTTTGCTGGCGATTTTGTATTTTGGCTCACCTTTCGGGATCTGTTCACCACGTTATTTGTAAACAATTCACATATTTCGGACATTGAACGTCTCTCCCATTTAATACAGAAGACCACCGGTGAAGCTCGTGAAATAATTTCCAGATTTCCACTTACCAATTCTAGTTTCCCTTTAGCTTGGAAAACTTTGTCCGACACGTATGAGAATAAACGTATCGTTGTTAATAGTCACCTTAAATGCTTGTTAGAACTCCCCTCCATAGAAGTTGAAACTGTTGCTGGTCTTAAAACTATCCAACGTGGAGTTAATAGTTGTATTGCTGCAATGTCAGTCTATGACGTCACCACGGATAATTGGGATCCGATTGTTGTTTACATTTGTTTGCAGCGTTTGCCAAAATTGACTTTGACTCTTTGGGAGCAATTAAATTGGGTAGAATTAAACTTTCCTCACAGAGAGGATACAAACCGACGCCGCCGAAGAATAGTATGCTAAGTCTTAAAAGCGAGTTTTTCAGTAGAAGCTTTCAAAGTATGGAAGTTTCTTGAATCTTACGTGCCATGCTAAGTACATTTTTTGCTTATAACTTTGGTTTGGATTGACCGATGATTACCAAAATTTCAGAGAATTTAAATTTCCGTTCTTCGGACAAACCTCCGACTTTTTCAAATTTCAATAGTCGAGTATCTAATTGTACTTTATCGCACCCTTCTTCGAATAAAAACGTAGTTAAACAGCCGATACCTAGCCGCTCCCAAGATACCAATGTTCTCTTAGGAACAGCAGTAGTAAATATAGTTCATAATGGAAAAACACACCCGGTTCGTGCCATTATTGATCCTTCCTCCAAGGTATCTGTTGTTCGTAAAAAACTTAAAAATGCACTTGGCATTTCTGGTAATTCGAAGAAAGTATCCAGTCCTGTTAGACCAAGATAAATGTGTTCTCTTCAATTGTCGTCCCCTAAGAATTCGTCTAAGATTGTTGACGCAAAGGCATTTGTTCGGCCTAATGTCAAGGGGAAATTGTTTTCGCATCCACCCATATCGACGTTAAATTTCCTAATTTAGATTTAGCTGACACATTCGACGGCAGCCCAATAGATTTGCTACATGGCGCTAATCTTTACCCCCAAACACTGGAAGCTGAACCACCAAAATTAGTTTTAAATTCGTTGTTGGCCCTAAAGTCCATATTCGGGTATATACTGACCAGTTCAGTTCCTGACACCTTTGATACGTTCTGACTCAACTTCTCGAGCTCAGTCAATCACGTCTGCTGATTGGCACCACGGGCAACTCCTCGGCAAGTTCCCTCATCGGAGACCGTAGAGTGCAGATGCCACCGAGCGGTGGTTGTTGCTGTTTTGCTCTCCTTGCTTGACCTTTTCTCCCATTGGTCCTCAGCGATCAACGCAATCCTCTGTGATTGCATGAAACACAGCGTTCACTTGTCGACCAACCTCCTTAGATTAAAGTTCGAGGAAGCAAATCTTTCTTCATGGAATAACTCTCAATTCCCTGAATTTTCATATGTGTTACACTACTTGCTACTTATATAGTAAGGGCTAAATTATAGGAAAGATGTGGAAGCGATAGGAATAAAAAATTGAAGGATTTTCATTCATGTTTTTCAAATTTTATTTTGAGGATTCGAAAATATTTCATTTTCAAAATAAATATAATTTGTTGATAATTTTTTCGTTTGCTTACGTTATTCTGTCTAATGATGTTGACACTTGCATAACATACAACAACAAATTTCCTTGCTTGCTTGTTAAATTGCTGTTACCTGTTAAATTTGGAATCTGTCAAGGCAATTCAAGGGTTACCACAGGAATTCCGATGTTGGAATTGCGATGAAACGGACCATTTTTGGGACAATTGCTTAAATGTAAGAAGAGTATTTTGCTATGACTGTGGAGCCAAGGATACATACAAAACCAACTGTGCTACCTGTGCAGAACCAGAAATAAAATTACACAAAAATTTTCGACAAGGCAATCCTTCCAAGAAAAATCCATAGCTAAGGAAACACCAATAATGAAAACTGCGGTATCTACTACCCAACTTACAAATGGAGAAACATCACAACAACATTGTACTAAATCTGAACCGATTTTAACAAAACTTCGCAGAAATCAATCTGGACCTAATTCAGTACTCTGTGCAGAATTTTGTCTCAATCGGACAAATATTGGGAGTTTTGTGCATTATTCACAAAAAATCGTGTGAAACTATATATGGGAGCTATATCTAAATCTGATTTCAGATTCAGATATATGGGAGCTATATCTAAATTTGAACCGATTGACTCCAATTTCAATAAGGTTCGTCCTTGGGCCAAATATGTGAACTGTGCCTATGCATATTCTTAAAAGGAACCATGGGTCTATCTCGATTCCTTTTGACAGTTACAAACATATGCACAAAGACATAATACCCTGTACCACAGTGTGGTGAAGGGTATAAAAGTAGCCAAGAAACTTCTAATTTCAGCAATAACCTTTAAGCCTTCTGATAACCGTTTTTATGCGCAGGCTTCATTCCTAGAGTTTAATGAATATGGCTTTTAGACACTGGGGCTAATATTAGATTTGCCAACCATCCTTTCCATAAGTATTCAAGCTACGTGAAGTGTAAATCTATTTTTCGGGCGGCGGATGGCAAAAGCCGGGAAGTAAAGGGATGGATAGATGTTGAGATGTCCTTCAAAGGTCACGTGAAAACACTTAAACTGTTTATTATTCCAACAATATCAGTACATTTCATTCTTGACATTGACTTTTGACAGTCTTTCAATCTAGTCCCTAATATAATTAACTTAGTCGACGTTTTTGACATTGTAATATCTATGTTTCCAAACTTCGAAAAACAAGGTCTCGGTAGGACAAATCTTTTAAAACATAAAATTAATGTAGAAAACGTAAGTCCTGTTAAACAATGATTTTACCCCGTGTCCCCGGTGGTGGAGAAAATCATTTACAAAGAGGTGGATCGTATGTTAGATTTGGGTGTAATTGAAGAGTCTAATTCGCATTGGAGCTCGCCCATGCGACTAGTTCTTAAGCCAGGAAAAGTTCGGCTATGTTTGGATGCGAGGAAGGTGAATTCGGTAACTCAAAAAGATACCTACCCCTTGCCAAACATAGATGGAATATTCGCCAGACCACCGAAATAACCGAAAAAAAGAAAGTATTTTTTTCGGTTATTTGTATGACTTAGTCGTAGCCTCAGAAAATTTTACATACCACAGTCCTGTTAGACCAAGATAAATGTGTTCTCTTAAATTGTCGTCCCCTAAGAATTCGTCTAAGATTGTTGACGCAAAGGCATTTGTTCGGCCTAATGTCAAGGGGAAATTGTTTTCGCATCCACCCATATCGACGTTAAAATCTAGATTTCCTAATTTAGATTTAGCTGACACATTCGACGGCAGCCCAATAGATTTGCTACTTGGCGCTGATCTTTACCCCCAAACACTGGAAGCTGAACCACCAAAATTAGTTTTAAATTCGTTGTTGGCCCTAAAGTCCATATTTGGGTATATACTGACCGGTTCAGTTCCTGACACCTTTGATACGTTCTGACTCAACTTCTCGAGCTCAGTCAATCACGTCTGCTGATTGGCACCACGGGCAACTCCTCGGCAAGTTCCCTCATCGGAGACCGTAGAGTGCAGATGCCACCGAGCGGTGGTTGTTGCTGTTTTGCTCTCCTTGCTTGACCTTTTCTCCCATTGGTCCTCAGCGATCAACGCAATCCTCTGTGATTGCATGAAACACAGCGTTCACTTGTCGACCAACCTCCTTAGATTAAACCTAGTTGAATAACATCTACGCGTTATTACTAACAGGTCTCAGCGCCGCCACTATAAATTACAAGAGGTAATTTATTTGTTGTAGTAAAGAAATGAATACCACCAAATAAATCCGATATATTTAGAATTGTAAATCTAATAATCCTTGTGTTTTATTTTCTTTGCAATTTCTTTTCTTTCCTTTTCATACACCATTAACTGCTTGGGAGATCTCTTGTTGTCGCTTGTACCGCTCCCTTGAGTGAATAAATTGATCCCCCCAACCACCACAACCACGGCGAGGAGTAGAGCAAACCCCTCGCCTAAACATTGGTCCTTCGAGCCGGATAGAAACTTATATTATCGTTGCCCGTCTCCCTAACTCAACTCTCGCGCCGCCTGTACACATGCGATACTTACGTGTTAATTAGGAACTGGTGGTAGTTGGTAAAAATAAAACACTTATATATATTTTTAGACGCTGGCAGTCTGAAAGTATATTTAGCTTTCTACTTCTTCTTCCTTAGCGATTGGTATACTCTGTTTATGATAGGTAATTGTTGAGATACCGATAAATATCTATGTTTCCAAACTTCGAAAAACAAGGTCTCGGTAGGACAAATCTTTTAAAACATAAAATTAATGTAGAAAACGTAAGTCCTGTTAAACAATGATTTTACCCCGTGTCCCCGGTGGTGGAGAAAATCATTTACAAAGAGGTGGATCGTATGTTAGATTTGGGTGTAATTGAAGAGTCTAATTCGCATTGGAGCTCGCCCATGCGACTAGTTCTTAAGCCAGGAAAAGTTCGGCTATGTTTGGATGCGAGGAAGGTGAATTCGGTAACTCAAAAAGATACCTACCCCTTGCCAAACATAGATGGAATATTCGCCAGACCACCGAAATAACCGAAAAAAAGAAAGTATTTTTTTCGGTTATTTGTATGACTTAGTCGTAGCCTCAGAAAATTTTACATACCACAGTCCTGTTAGACCAAGATAAATGTGTTCTCTTAAATTGTCGTCCCCTAAGAATTCGTCTAAGATTGTTGACGCAAAGGCATTTGTTCGGCCTAATGTCAAGGGGAAATTGTTTTCGCATCCACCCATATCGACGTTAAAATCTAGATTTCCTAATTTAGATTTAGCTGACACATTCGACGGCAGCCCAATAGATTTGCTACTTGGCGCTGATCTTTAGCCCCAAACACTGGAAGCTGAACCACCAAAATTAGTTTTAAATTCGTTGTTGGCCCTAAAGTCCATATTCGGGTATATACTGACCGGTTCAGTTCCTGACACCTTTGATACGTTCTGACTCAACTTCTCGAGCTCAGTCAATCACGTCTGCTGATTGGCACCACGGGCAACTCCTCGGCAAGTTCCCTCATCGGAGACCGTAGAGTGCAGATGCCACCGAGCGGTGGTTGTTGCTGTTTTGCTCTCCTTGCTTGACCTTTTCTCCCATTGGTCCTCAGCGATCAACGCAATCCTCTGTGATTGCATGAAACACAGCGTTCAATTGTCGACCAACCTCCTTAGATTAAACCTAGTTGAATAACATCTACGCGTTATTACTAACAGGTCTCAGCGCCGCCACTATAAATTACAAGAGGTAATTTATTTGTTGTAGTAAAGAAATGAATACCACCAAATAAATCCGATATATTTAGAATTGTAAATCTAATAATCCTTGTGTTTTATTTTCTTTGCAATTTCTTTTCTTTCCTTTTCATACACCATTAACTGCTTGGGAGATCTCTTGTTGTCGCTTGTACCGCTCCCTTGAGTGAATAAATTGATCCCCCCAACCACCACAACCACGGCGAGGAGTAGAGCAAACCCCTCGCCTAAACATTGGTCCTTCGAGCCGGATAGAAACTTATATTATCGTTGCCCGTCTCCCTAACTCAACTCTCGCGCCGCCTGTACACATGCGATACTTACGTGTTAATTAGGAACTGGTGGTAGTTGGTAAAAATAAAACACTTATATATATTTTTAGACGCTGGCAGTCTGAAAGTATATTTAGCTTTCTACTTCTTCTTCCTTAGCGATTGGTATACTCTGTTTATGATAGGTAATTGTTGAGATACCGATAAATAGACTTATCGATAACATAATCAATGGAATCTCAACACCCGTCTTAGTACTTTGGCCAAATATATACCTTTCATGGTAATTTTTCACTAAGTTGTAAAAATCTCAATACACTGTTGTCCGGTAAAGCCCGTGAATGGTACTGGCGGTACCGCAAAAATTCCAATCCAATATTCTGGGAAGATTTATGTGACGCAATAAAATTCCAATACCGAGATTTCAACATATCCGTGAGGATATCAAAGGAAGAAATAGAAAACAAAAGATTGAAGAATCCTTTGATTCATTCTTCGAAGCGGTTACATGACCAATGACCGTCTGCCAACCCAAATGTCGGAGCTACAGCTTATTAAAATTTTAACCCGTAATTTACGTCCTGAAATACGTCAGACACTTTTATATATTCCCATGGTACAATTATAAAAGGTAACAGCCAATCCCAGCTGATTTGATTCCAACGTAATACTAGTGTCAATATGAATTTGAAAAATTATGTTTTTAAAAATTACCCAACAGGTTCTTACCCAACTTGTTCTTTATTAAATGTGCTCCCTACTACTACACTACTTGCTACTTATATAGTAAGGGCTAAATTATAGGAAAGATGTGGAAGCGATAGGAATAAAAAATTGAAGGATTTTCATTCATGTTTTTCAAATTTTATTTTGAGGATTCGAAAATATTTCATTTTCAAAATAAATATAATTTGTTGATAATTTTTTCGTTTGCTTATGTTATTCTGTCTAATGATGTTGACACTTGCATAACATACAACAACAAATTTCCTTGTGGTTTTTGTATCGTTTGTTGTACAACAACACTTGCTGTTACCTGTTAAATTTGGAATCTGTCAAGGCAATTCAAGGGTTACCACAGGAATTCCGATGTTGGAATTGCGATGAAACGGACCATTTTTGGGACAATTGCTTAAATGTAAGAAGAGTATTTTGCTATGACTGTGGAGCCAAGGATACATACAAAACCAACTGTGCTACCTGTGCAGAACCAGAAATAAAATTGCACAAAAGTTTTCGACAAGGCAATCCTTCCAAGAAAAATCCATAGCTAAGGAAACACCAATAATGAAAACTGCGGTATCTACTACCCAACTTACAAATGGAGAAACATCACAACAACATTGTACTAAATATGAACCGATTTTAACAAAACTTCGCAGAAATCAATCTGGACCTAATTCAGTACTCTGTGCAGAATTTTGTCTCAATCGGACAAATATTGGGAGTTTTGTGCATTATTCACAAAAAATCGTGTGAAATTATATATGGGAGCTATATCTAAATCTGAACTGATTTTAGCAAAACTTCGCAGACATCAATCTGGACCTAATTCAGTACTCTGTGCAAAATGTTGTCTCAATCAGACAAATATTGGGAGTTTGATGTATCATTCACAAAAAATCGGACGAAACTATATATGGGAGCCATATCTAAATCTCATTTCAGATTTAGATATATGGGAGCTATATCTAAATCTGAACCGATTTTCTCCAATTTCAATAAGGTTCGTCCTTGGGCCAAATAAGTGAACTGTGCCTATGCATATTCTTAAAAGGAACCATGGGTCTATCTCGATTCCTTTTGACAGTTACAAACATATGCACAAAGACATAATACCCTGTACCACAGTGTGGTGAAGGGTATAAAAGTAGCCAAGAAACTTCTAATTTCAGCAATAACCTTTAAGCTTTCTGATAACCGTTTTTATGCGCAGGCTTCATTCCTAGAGTTTAATGAATATGGCTTTTAGACACTGGGGCTAATATTAGATTTGCCAACCATCCTTTCCATAAGTATTCAAGCTACGTGAAGTGTAAATCTATTTTTCGGGCGGCGGATGGCAAAAGCCGGGAAGTAAAGGGATGGATAGATGTTGAGATGTCCTTCAAAGGCCACGTGAAAACACTTAAACTGTTTATTATTCCAACAATATCAGTACATTTCATTCTTGACATTGACTTTTGACAGTCTTTCAATCTAGTCCCTAATATAATTAGCTTAGTCGACGTTTTTGACATTGTAATATCTATGTTTCCAAACTTCGAAAAACAAGGTCTCGGTAGGACAAATCTTTTAAAACATAAAATTAATGTAGAAAACGTAAGTCCTGTTAAACAATGATTTTACCCCGTGTCCCCGGTGGTGGAGAAAATCATTTACAAAGAGGTGGATCGTATGTTAGATTTGGGAGTAATTGAAGAGTCTAATTCGCATTGGAGCTCGCCCATGCGACTAGTTCTTAAGCCAGGAAAAGTTCGGCTATGTTTGGATGCGAGGAAGGTGAATTCGGTAACTCAAAAAGATACCTACCCCTTGCCAAACATAGATGGAATATTCGCCAGACCACCGAAATAACCGAAAAAAAGAAAGTATTTTTTTCGGTTATTTGTATGACTTAGTCGTAGCCTCAGAAAATTTTACATACCACTTGAAAATTTTAATTTGAATTGCATCAAATTTTGCAAAGCCAACTTGACCATAAAGCCAACTGGACCAAACTATGTGTCGTCTAATGTACCAACTTATCCCTTCGGATTTAAGAAATTATGTTTTTGACTATTTGGATGACTTAATCATAGCCTCAGAAAATTTTACAGACCACTTGAAAGTTTTAATTCGAATTGCATCCCAATTTCGCAAAGCCAACTTGACCATAAATGTGGTGAAAAACAAATTTTGTGTAGTCCAAGTAAAGTATTTAGGATATATAATTGGAAATGCCGGTATATCCACAGATTCAGATAAGGTGACATCCATTTTAAATTGGCGTGCTCCCAAAAATTTGAAGCAGGTGAGAGGATTTTTAGGATTAGAGGGATGGTATCGATCAGACCTTGTTTCTAATAAGAACAAGTTTCATTGGACAGCTAAGGCTCAGGAGGCATTTGACAAAGTGAAAACATTGTTGACAACAGCACCTGTCCTAGCTAATCCCGATTTCAATAAGAAATTCATCGTGCACTGTGATGCAATGTCTTGCTGCAATCGAGACAATTCACAAGTTATGCTGCTATATTGAAATGCAGGAGTTCGAGGTCATTATAGACCACTCTAGCTTGTTTTGGCTCCTTAAACAGCCTGATCTAAGTGGCTGACTTCCTAGGTGGGTCTTTAAACTCCAATCTTACAACTTTTCTATTAGCCATAGAAAAGTACAAGATAATGTTGTACCCGATGCACTGTCGCGATTACCATCATATGACATTGCATCTTTGAATATATCAGAACCCGAAATCGACCTTACTTCTCCCCATTTCCTTGATTCAGACTATCAGGATTTACGAAGTAAGATTACGTCAAATCAATCAAAATATCCAGACTTCAGATTGGTAGACAATTACATTTGGACGGAACATTGTTAAGGAGAAGAAGGCCAAGAAAATAGATGCTGGAAACTCGGTATTCCGTTGAAATTGCGTCCATCTGTTCTATCCAAAGCTCCCGATTCCCCTATCTGTGCTAATGGAGGAATGAAGAAAATACTTCATTTAGTCCGTAGAAATTTCTTCTAAGCATCTCGACCCTTTCCTTATCCTAGAAGTAAAAACGGCCATGTTTTTTTCATAGCTATGTTTTTTTCGGTTAGTTTTAATTTTTATTTATTTTTTAAACCAAAAAAATATTTTTAAATTAAAAATGCAAAGTCGGGTAATCTGGACAACTATAAAAAACTGGACATTTCCATGGGGACAAGTTCCAAACATGGTTCCATATTAAAAACATTGCTATGAGGAGGTATTCTATCCTCTCAAAATTCGATATGCGAAATTGCAGCTGCTTTGGTTGGATATTTAAGGTAGGACCTTCAAAATACCGCAAATGAGGCGGTACCCTTAAATGAGGGCAATTTTAAAAAATATATGGGTTCATACTCACATGTTTTTGCATTCATTGTTACCCAAGATAAATTGAATTTTATCGAAACCAATCCACAACCTAACTTTTAACTTACTGGTCCACATTACCCGCACATAATGGTCCACATTACCCGCAAAATTGTTTTTATTCGCAGTTATGAGTTTTTTAAATATAATGCAATAACATTTTTATACTCAAATATATATAAGGTTTGACCTGAAATATATTTAGAAGAAAAACCTACTATGTCGTGAAAACAATTTGTTTTAATTTTTTACCGTTGGTACGCTCACAATATCAAAAAAAGAAAATGGTGGTCCACATAACCCGAAGTTATAATATATAATATTGAGTGCATTTTGTCTAATCCAACACCCGATAATTAAACTTAACTGCCATCAAAGAAATTCCATAGCAAGAAAGTGCAAACAAGGAATATTGAAATCAAAGTGATCAGAATATTCTGTATGGAAATGAGGATAACGAAAATTCTATCGGAACACCAACAAGTAGAAGAAATTGCGGTTAATAATAAGATTGTTTAAATTATTTCATAAAAGAACAACCCTGCTTATGAGTAAAACTTAAATCAAATAATATTAATATAATATTAACTTCAAGTGGCTAAGGCAAAACCGAATATTTAATTAACATCTTCAGACATCTGCAGAAAAGAGCTCTCTTCGTGCATCGATGGACCTGTAATTTGGTGAGTTGCATAGCAAAACACAAAAGAGATTTTCTTTTGGTCATATAATGTTGTGTTTTGCCATGCAACTATTAACTATATTTATTTACAAAAGCATGATCATCATTTAAACAAAGCAATATTTACATAATCTTATTTGAATTCATTCTAAATATTATATTAAAATCTAGAGTAATGTGAAAATGATGATTATGCGATCTTTAAAAAAATATAGATTTTAACTTAAATAATAATACTATATATTTCATTATAACTATATACAAATATAATATTTAAATGAATTCATACCGAAAAGTATACAAAATATATATAATTTTGTTAGGGATAATCAAAACAGCAGTAGCAAATCAAATTTACTTAAATTAAAAGTATGTAACCATGAAATTCGAACCTAATGTTTTGTGTTGTTCAGGAAATGATTATTTCAAAATGAGTTTTTGAAATTATTGAAACATCATTAAACAATTTAAAGCAACCGTAACGTAATTTTGATAAAAATAATTATTTCTAAGGATATTGATAATTATGAATTTTATAAACAACCGAATATGCGACAATAAAATCCTTGGTTAGGATATAGAATTATTGAAACTTAACAATGACTTCAGAAAAAGTAAGTAATTTAGAGTATCAAAAATAAAAATTTTATGGAGTTACATTGATTTAAATATATATACGATATAAAATTACAAGTAGCATTGAATCCTTCATAAATATTATAATAAATACCTATGTTGAAAATTCTTAACATGTTCCTAAATTAGGTTCTGTTTACGGGTGTTTCATTTTGTAGAGGTAATGGTCCAGTGATGATATAACTTATATTTTAAAATGTTTGTTAAGGGGTTCTATAAAAATCAGGCCAGTAGAAACAATGGAGGGGAGGGTTTAAATGCCATGGTCTCTCACAACAACTTGAGAACCATTTCATATTTTGTTTAAAAGTATCTTTTCGTAATATTAAGGGGTTTTATATTGTAATAAACCAGTCCATTTCTTTTATAATTTAGAGTAAAAATATATAAATAGGAGTCTAAAATAATTCTATTATGTTTTGCCAAATGTAGTCGCGCAAGGGGAAAGGACACGAACCCCCATCTACTGTTTTCTAGCTCTATAAATGACTCCTACGTCCTCCTCCCTTTGGGAAATTTTATAAATGATTTATTGATATTCAGCGAACACAACAGAATAACAATTGGTACGTTACAAATAGAGTCACCCAATTGGTAAGTTACAAATAGAGTCACCTTAATTTTTTATAGAAGGTACCGATTATATTCGACTTCTCCATGATGTTGAGTAAATTGTATACTGTAACATATATTAAAACTTTCCGATTTTCAATAACATTTTAATTGCTTCGTAACATTTCATTTGTTGTAGTATCGTTTTCGTTACTTCACTTAAATATAAAAATCGTAGTTTATGACTATATTTAGACAAAAATCAACTGGTTTAGTGGATTACGGTGGGATCGGTTACATAAGATGAAATATAATTTTTACTTCCGCAGAAAAAAAATAATAATAAACAAGTGAAAAAGCGTTGAGTTCGGCCGGGCCGAACTTTGGATACCCTCCACCATAGATATACTAAAAGGTAGTTGAAATGAAAATGTAGGGAAAATACCAAAACCATAATGTGAACCATGTTCCAGAAAATGTTGATTTCATCCAACCTGTGCCTATCTTATTAATCTTCCAAACTTAGTTCAGGTTCGAAAATGTGCTGCTAGGCCTAAATGCGGGTTATAGTTCATGTATAGTCCATTATCGAACCTTACGTTCTACCTTTATCTCGATATCCCCCGCAGGTTAAATGATTACGACAGACTCTTAGAACCAGACTCAAAACGCGGAACAAATTAGATAACTATTTTAATATAAAAAGGGGGTTATATGGGAACTAACCAAAAAAAACCAAAGGGATACACTTATATGGGGGCTACCCGAAAAAATGGACCTATATTCATAATTTTTTGTGGAGAAATTTGGTACCAATTAAGAACTGAAAATACTAAATTACAGCCTATTCGGTGGAAATTACGATCAAAACCCCCAAAATACTGAAAATTAGAAGGTGCCGTTATATGGGGGCTACCAGAAAAAGTGGACCTATACTCATATTTTTTTGTGGAGACATTTAATACCCAATAAGAACCCAACGAACCAAATTTCAGCGAATTCGGTTGAAAAACTAAGTCAAGAACCCCAAAATACCGAAAATTGGGGGGTACCCTTATATGGGAGCTATGGCTAAACGTGGACCGATATATCCCATCTTCGAACTTGACCTGCCTGCAGACAAAAGACAACCCTATGCAAAATTTCAGCACCCTATCTCAAGTCCTTCAGTAGATAGTGTGATTACAACAGACGGACGGATGGACGGACGGATCCTGATCAAGAATATATATGCTTTATAGGGTCGGAATTGAATATTTCGATGAGTTACAAACGGAATGACAAAATTAATATACCCTCCATACTATGGTGGAGGGTATAAAAAGGGGGTTATATGGGGACTACCCCAAAAAGGGGGCGAATATAAATAATTTTTGGTAGGGAGATTTGTTACCATATACGACTACAAAATACCAAATTGCAGCGAATTCGGTTGAAAAACGAGCTCAAGAACCCCAAAATACCGAATATTGGGGGTCCCCTTATATGGGGGCTACCCGAAAAAACGGGCCTATATTCATAATTTTTTGTGGAGAAATTTGGTACCAATTAAGAACTCAAAATACTAAATTACAGCCTATTCGGTGGAAAATACGATCAAAACCCCCAAAATACTGAAAATTAGAAGGTGCCGTTATATGGGGGCTACCAGAAAAAGTGGACCTATACTCATATTTTTTTGTGGAGGCATTTAGTACCCAATAAGAACCCAAAGTACCACATTTCAGCGAATTCGGTTGAAAAACTCGGCCAAGAACCCCAAAATACCGAAAATTGGGAATACCCTTATATGGGAGCTATGCCTAAACGTGGACCGATATATCCCATCTTCGAATTTGGTCTACCTGTCACCCAATTGGTAAGTTACAAATAGAGTCACCTTAATTTTTTATAGAAGGTACCGATTATATTCGACTTCTCCATGATGTTGAGTAAATTGTATACTGTAACATATATTAAAACTTTCCGATTTTCAATAACATTTTAATTGCTTCGTAACATTTCATTTGTTGTAGTATCGTTTTCGTTACTTCACTTAAATATAAAAATCGTAGTTTATAACTATTTATGAACTGTGCTAATTAGACAAAAATCAACTGGTTTAGTGGATTACGGTGGGATCGGTTACATAAGATGAAATATAATTTTTACTTCCGCAGAAAAAAAATAATAATAAACAAGTGAAAAAGCGTTGAGTTCGGCCGGGCCGAACTTTGGATACCCTCCACCATAGATATACTAAAAGGTAGTTGAAATGAAAATGTAGGGAAAATACCAAAACCATAATGTGAACCATGTTCCAGAAAATGTTGATTTCATCCAACCTGTGCCTATCTTATTAATCTTCCAAACTTAGTTCAGGTTCGAAAATGTGCTGCTAGGCCTAAATGCGGGTTATAGTTCATGTATAGTCCATTATCGAACCTTACGTTCTACCTTTATCTCGATATCCCCCGCAGGTTAAATGATTACGACAGACTCTTAGAACCAGACTCAAAACGCGGAACAAATTAGATAAACATTTTAATATAAAAAGGGGGTTATATGGGAACTACCCCAAAAAGGGGGCGAATATAAATAATTTTTGGTAGGGAGATTTGTTACCATGTACGACTACAAAATACCAAATTTCAGCGAATTCGGTTGAAAAACGCGCTCAAGAACCGAACCAAAATACCGAATATTGGGGATACACTTATATGGGGGCTACCCGAAAAAATGGACCTTTATTCATAATTTTTTGTGGAGAAATTTGGTACCAATTAAGAACTCAAAATACTAAATTACAGCCTATTCGGTGGAAAATACGATCAAAACCCCCAAAACACTGAAAATTAGAAGATGCCGTTATATGGGGGCTACCAGAAAAAGTGGACCTATACTCATATTTTTTTGTGGAGGCATTTAGTGCCCAATAAGAACAAAGTACCACATTTCAGCGAATTCGGTTGAAAAACTCGGCCAAGAACCCCAAAATACCGAAACTTGGGGGATACCCTTATATGGGAGCTATGCCTAAACGTGGACCGATATATCCCATCTTCGAATTTGACCTGCCTGCAGACAAAAGACAACCCTATGCAATATTTCAGCACCCTATCTCAATTCCTTCAGATGATAGCGTGATTACAACAGACGGACGGCCGGACAGACGGACGGACATGGCAAGATCATCTTAGAATTTTACCCTGATCAAGAATATATGTACTTTATATGGTGGAAATGAATATTTCGATGAGTTACAAACGGAATGACAAAATTAATATACCCTCCATACTATGGTGGAGGGTATAAAAAATTGAATGTAAGTATTTTTGTCTATATATATTGAGATCTGTGGATGAAGTGAAGTGATACTGAAAATAATCGGATAAATAGTTACTTTTATTACTTAATTATTTTTGTTATTTACATTATATATATATATATATATATATATGTATATAAAGTCACGAAGGTGATGACTTCCGCGATAAGAATGCGACAATATTCCGCAACTGTTACTATCGCATTTGAGTTGGTTTCTTTCGTTTAAGAGTTAATTGCTGTTATCTTCCGCGATACTTGCTGCAAGAATGATTTGAAGAAAAGAATGTAATAGTGAAGATTTTATTCCATATCGACGCCTCCGAACCATAGTATGCTAAGTCTGAAAAGTGAGTTTTTCAGTAGAAACTCTCAAAGTATGGAAGTTTCATATATCATACGGATCATGTTGAGTACATTTTTGCTTATAACTTTGGTTTGGATTGGCCGATGATTACCAAAATTTCAGAGAATATAAATTAAGGACCGTAGTATCTAAAAACGTAAAGAACTTTAAAACATGCTAAGTCGACTTAGCATACTATGGTTCGCAGGCGTCGATATGTTATATCATACACAACTTTAATGTTGTTTGTTAATTTAATTAAAAAAAAAAATTACAACATATGAAAATTTCACAACATAAATCAATTGTTCAATCCAAGGCGAATTTAATAAGGTGTAAGTGATAATCATATGGTTTTAAACTTTTTTCTTTATTGTTTGTGAAAATTGCCAAAACAAATTTCTTTGACGTTTCATTTCCTTCAAATTTAAATTATGATCAACATCAATAAATACATAAAATGTTACAAGCCTCAAATGACGAAAAAATATATTTTACATTAGGTTCCTGATTATATGCCGCTGAAATATCAAATATATGAAATTTGCAAGGAGCCTGTATTGGTATCTGTACATTGGTGTTTGTCACACATTTTGAAATATAGGCCTCTATAATGTATTCTCACAAAAATATCACAATTTGCAAATAAGTCCATGCGTGTAGGGTATAAATCCTCGACCACCCTCAAAAACAAGGAAATTGTATATTGGAATCTGCCCATTGGTATTTGCAAAATCTTCGACCGATGTCCAGCCTAACTCATAGTTAGGCACAAAGTCTTAGCAATTAAGAATAGATTCTGTAGTGGATCTTTATATGTTAATTTAAATTGAAAAGCATTTGTGAATAATTTTCCAAAAAACCAAAGGTTTCAATTCCTCAAAGATTATTTGTTGACAAAATTAAAACAAATAAATATTTGTTTTTGTTTATTTTTGACAAAAACAATGTTGTTTTTGTAAAATAGTTTTTGTTGTATCTGATGCATACACGTTATTAAATACACCTTGGTTCAATCTTTATTTTTCATATTATATATTCGTTAATTATTTAAATAACACATTTTTGAATAAATATAAACTAAATATGTAATGTATAAATATAACACATACCAATTAGTTTGAAAATATTACATTGACACGGAAGAGATTTATTAGGCTAGGTAGTGAGAAACTCAACGGTACATTAAAAAATTAAGTATGCACCAAATTCAGGAAAGTTAAATAAGTTGGGTATCACATGTCCCAATATTTACAACAACATAAGAAGCAATTATTAACAAATAATTATTAATAACAATACAAATATAATTTTATTTAGGTTGGCCCTTCATACGTTCACCTACTTTTGGATTCACCATCTTTCGGTCGCATAGATATAATACAAACAGTGACTCCTATTGCACCTCTTATTCAGAAAGTTGTACATCGTTTCTATGCATTTCGTATATTGGGACCTGTGCTCAAATGTTTAATATTTGCTGAAAGTGTCATGGTAAGTTGAATACGATGTTTTTTTTTTTTTTTTTTGTAAAACTGAATGTTGTCTTAATTAGCTTGTTACAAATGAATCAAAATTAAATTGAGTTATTGAAATAATATATCTAAATTCAAGTAAATATAGCATAAATGTGAAAAACATATTAATAAATTATGTCCTGACTCCAAATCCGTTCACGATCAAATTTTTGGTTGATGCGCGCAAAAGTTATCGAGGTTTTAATTTTATTCTATTGGCCAAAAACGTTGATATATTACTTCCTTCGTAAAATTTGAATATATTACAAAAATCGCGAAAAAGTTGCACATTTTCGAAATATGAGAGAAATAATAAAAGTATAGGACCTTACGTCATTATTTTCATTATATTAATGACATGTTTCACCATAAAAACTAATTTAAAAATATCTACATAATCTAAACACCACGATAAATCAAATGATATCAAAATAACACAATTATGTGTAATGGTTTGTAAACTACGGCGACAACAAAACAAGATGAAATTCGGAATAAAATAGAAAGGTGGCGTAGGGGATGATAGATACCAAGCAACGGCTCTGATTGGCTTTAACATGGCGAAGTCCTGGCTTATCTTGATCCCTCTTTAATCTCAATTGTGGACACTGACCTCCACGCGGTGTCACATGGGGTAGCTATTTTTATCACCCGTTGAAATAGTGAGCTAATATGTGCCGCGAATTTATCCATAAGAACTATAAAAAATGAGTTGAGGCGTCGGGTTATTTGCCCACACTAGGAAAAACCCTCTACTATGAAAAAACATTTAAAAGAAAGACAAGAAGAGATATTTGTATACCTCTGATAAAGTAAAAAAGTGGACTTCCCTCTACGTACCTGTAGGTCTATTCTATAACTTTTTAACAACATTCGACATTGTTTATTTTACAACAATTTCATTTGTTTGTTTTGTTGTTTATACAATAACAAAAGAAAATTAAACAATATCGAATGTTGTTAAAACTTATAGAATAAGCCTTCTGGTATGGAAGTCTACGTGGAGTGGACAAAAGGTGGGGCAATATAAGCCTATGTGGAGTGGATAACAAAAGAAGACGATTATAAATCATACCACTCTGCTGTTCCTAAAAAACGAGTATTAAGAGTCTAATGATCCTGATTCAGTATAGTCCTTGACGGCATTTTATTTTAAATTTTAGTTAGCATAGTTTTTTATTATTCTTTGTATTGATATTTTTGTTTATGATTTCTTTATTTCTCTTATGTTATTTTATTATGTAAAATTTTTATTTAGAGTTTATATTTTACTTCCATTATATTATTCGGTTTATGTTTGCTTATGTTTGTTTGGTAAATAATTCAGCATTCTCAAAGACTATTTCTGATTTATCTTCTCCTAAATTATTTTCCCTTAGATCTCATAAAAAAGAGCTCTTTTGTTGAGAAATATAGGGCGGAAGAACAGATTTGCATTAAAAAAGTTTTTTTTTGGGGTTTGCGAATGTTTTTGCCTTTGTTTAAAAAAAATATTATCTACAGTATTTAGTGATTGTTTTAAATCATCTTTGTTGTTTGGTCCAAAGACCAATCGATTTGAATAGAAAATTTCATCTATGATCTATTGTTTCGGATTCAGAATTCGAACATTTTTTCATATAAATTAAATCACTCATTTTATATTAGTTGTAATCTTTCACTTTATTGAAACAAAGAAACTACAAATTAATTATAAGTAAGATTAATTAAGATATATAAAGGTGATAGGCTAAATTAATTTACAGAGGATATTAAAAGGACGAGGTAAGTGCTGGGATGGGGAGGGGTGGTTGTGTTTTGTGGAGTCACTAAGTGGAACAAGAGGAAGTGGTAACCAAGGTTAGGTGGGCAAAATGTGGGTCATCAACGTGGATTGGGTAAATCCTTGTGTTGTTTGCAAATTTTTTATTGTTGCATGTCAATGGGGTAAGGGTTGGGACCACACCCCGTAGAACCGATCAAGTTAGGTGTCCGCCAAAGTCTAATCCCCGATAGGCACATGTAAGAGTATGGCGCCCAAATTTCTAAATGAAAACCAGATGTAGATCCGAAGACGAAGAAAAAGTGCAGGTCAGCGAAACACTTGACAATAGTCCCTTAGAGAAATAAAAATAGGCCCATAAATCCTACATAACAACGGCAAAATTCGAAGGATTTTTATGTCATAACTATTCTTGCCACTGGTTAGAATGTAGTATGAAGTGATTTTTCGTCGTAATGTTGACTGAAAAGTGAATTATCACGTGCAAACCAGAGATTGGTTAGCAAACCACTCCCTGGATATAATGTTAACTTTTAAATTTTGTTTAAATTGGTGGTGTGAGCCAGTTCATATGTTGGATAGCCGTCCTAGATGATAGCTAGGGTCTGTTGTATCCATGAAGTGAATAGAGAACCATGTTATCGATACTAATGGGTCAAGTCACATCAAAGTAGTCCAATTTGTGTGTAAGTTTGAATAATGTATCACCACCTGTAGAAACCATGTTGAATAGCCACAAGTATACCGCCACATCATGACTCGTCCGAAAAAATCCTCACCTAAAAATAATATAGATACAAAAGTTAATTAAAATTAAATTTATTAATACGGAAAATATTATTATCGTACCGCAAAGAAAGGTGAAGTCATTTAGGTGTCTCATTGGTAATGAATGAAGCAACTCGATCAAAGGCAAAATCCGGAAAAGGGAAAGACCCAAAATATTTGATAAAAATCGAACATTAGTCTTTGACAATAAAAAAAGAAAGATAGTCCAAACATTGAAATGGCCGAAGGTAATCAGAGTAATCCGGGGCAGTTTAGGAATATGTCTCAGACGATCAACGTGAGTTCACCGGTGTCTAATTCACTAGGCCCAGTATTCCTGCAAGGCGCAACTGGGAAGGAAAGGGAAGGAAATCGAATGGGTAATAATCCAAATCAAGTAGCTGGGGGATCAAGAGATTGTGCCAATGAGGTATTGCAACTAGTCGATACTAGGGAAAACCCCCACTCCATCATCGAATTCGAGTGCGAATACAATCAAAAGGCAGTCTCCAGCGCGAAATAACGACCTAATTCCGTTTGACCCGCGGAATGGAGTAGGAATCAACAAATTAGGTCTACATTTCGATGGTAGCTCATCTGGACTCTCGGTCGAAGAGTATGTATATAGGCTGGAATATTTTCAACTTCCGTATAACATACCGTGGGCGGAAATAATTCGGGATTTCCCCCATGGAGCTGAATCATGGTATTGGCTGTTCTAAAAGAACAACAAATTCCATGACTGGGAGGAACATAAGTACAGTTTGTTGAGCCAATACCAATCATCGAAAACTAATTTTGAATTAATCACAGAATTGGCACAAAGAAAACAGCAACCGAATCAATCTATAGACTCATTTTTTCCATGTCATTGGTCAGATTATGGCCAAACTTTTTCAACCACTGTCAGAGTTTGACATGATTAAAATTATGAAAAAGAATATTAAGGAAAGTGTTAGCCGTATAGTGTATCCCATTCAAGTTTCCTCTGTGGAACAGCTCCGGATCGAGTGCGACGAAGCTGAAAAATACTTCCTCAGAAGAGAGAATCTATATGTGCCACAACCTCTCGCACTTCAAGGCAGGTCAATGAGATAGTCGTGGATGGGATATATTATCCGAAAGAAAATGATCCGGAAATATAAGAAGTTGAAGAGGTAGCAGCCATTCAAATAGCGAGGACATTTAACCCAAATCTCACCTGCTGGAATTGCCAAAAATTTGGTTATACTTTCCGTGATTGCGATGTTCCAGCTAGGGCATTATTTTGTTACAAATGCGGTAACCCTGGAACTACAAACTATGCCAACACGGAAACCGGAACAGAGACGTGGAAAATGCGGGGGTCCACGTCCAACTGCCAACCCGTAAAACTGCTTCAAGATTTAATAATCCAGCCCAAAACAGTAGGGAAAGTCGAACTAGGTGTAAAATATAACAACAGATTTCGAAAATTAGAGTTTTACCTTTGTCCCGATCTAGATCAAGCATTGTATTTACTTACTTACTTAGCTGGCTTGTTACCGAACGGTTGTTCTATAAGCCGAGTTTATAAAAGATTTCTAAGCGCGTCGGTCTTGTGCGCAAGTCCACCAATTTGGAAGACCACGCTCCCAAATGTTGTTTTCTACTTGATCTTTCCATCTAATTCAGGGATGCACAGAATGAAAATTGTGTATGTATGTGTGAGAGAAACGAAAATGCACTTAAAGAAAAATTGTAAAATTATGTTCAGTGGCTGATATTACGTTGGCCAGTGAACACGTGTCGGGTTGAGTGCGCTTGTTTGTTACTGATCGTCTAATCACAAATTGGTTATTAATAAGTAAATAAATGTATGTATATTATTTTTATTTAGGGTAATATGAAGAAGAATGTTCAAATGAGTTTAATATATTTAAAAAAGAGCAATGTTAAAAAAAAACATAATTAATTCAATACTTTTTTTTATGTTTCAAAAACACACAATAAATGAATTAAAAATTTAATGATATTAAAAAAAGATTTTTGCTTAAAATAAAATAAAAAAATAAATTCAAAATTCATTTTTTGTCATTTTTCTCATTGAGAGTAAAACAATACAATAAATTACATTAATTGTAAAATTTAACTGTAACTAAAAAATAAAAATTAAAATTTCCGTAGAATTGTTTTAATATTATGTAAGGAAGACAGGAGATCACATTAAATGTGATAACAATTTAATAAAGTTCAAATATGATTTTGTTTAGAAATAAAAAGGTATTAAGATATAAAAATAAACAAAATTAAAAAAGTTTGAAATAAAAAATTAAATCAATATTTAATTTTTTTGTTATTTTCTCATTAAAAGAATGAATTACAGTTATATTAAAATTCAATGGCAAATAAATAATAAAAATTCATGTTTTAATATTATGTAAGGAAATAAGGAAAGATTGCGAATAACTAAACAAAAAGCTTTCGAAAATAAGTAATTGAGTTTTTAGGAAAAGAAAAATAACACTGTCGACTACATATTAAGATTTTCATAATACATATAGCATTTTAAAAACATATTTCGTCCTATTGAAATAAACTTAAATTTAAACTTCAAGAGAAGCGATGTAATGTTTTTAAAAATGTACAACCCTTGCTGGAAAAAAGTACCTCGTTTTGGAAAAACATGATTATTTAATATATTTTTCTATTGCTATATTTTTATTGCAATTCCTTATTAGCATAATACTTTTTAAGTGCGTCGCATTTAACCTATTTCTTTGTTTCGAACAAAGAAATTTTAAATCACTAAATATTTGTTCGCACAAATACGTTGATGGGAAAAATGCGACGCACTTATAGGAAATATCCTTGAGGTAAGGATATTCGGAACTCTCAATATTTTTCCAAAAACTGCAAGGTTCCACAATATTCGGCGCTTCCATTTCGCTTCTAAGTATAATAAGTTCACATTGAACTTCAAAATGATACTGTGAAACGTCGCATGTAAACGGATTTGCATATATTTCCAACAATGGTTGTACAGCTTTAAACTCTTTAAACCGTTCTTCTATATTTTGATAGATATTATCAATAATTGATATATAATCACTAATTTTGTTCATATATTTATCGTTATAGATTTCCGCAATTTTTGGGAAATTTGCAAATTTTTTTACTTGAAAATCTTGTTTGTAGATTTGGAGATCTTTTTGAAAATTTACAAGAGTCTTCCATGCCTCACATATACTTTTCTCTTTCCCTTGAAGTTTTAAATTTACTTCATTCAAAAGAGTCGAAATATCAGATAAAAATGCTAAATCTATTATGAAGTCTTCATTTTGCAGTAAGATATATTCGTCTATTTTTTCAAGTTCTAAAAACTCAACTACTTCCTTTCTTAATTCAAATAGACGATTGAGGCTATCACCTCGACTTAACCATCTTACATCGGTGAACATTTTTAAATCACAATGAAATGACCCTTTGTTTTTTAAAAAGTTCACAAACTTGCGATGGGTAAGCGAGTGATGTCCTCCTCGAATTTTATTAATTACTTTTTCGGCTATTTTCATCGACGGATGGTTTGTTAAAAATTTTGATACCAGAGCCAGCTGGTGTATAATACAGTGAAAACTATAAAAAGTTAGTCCGTGTTTTTCCAATTGGCCAATAAATCCGTCATTTCGCCCAATCATTACGTTGGCACCATCGGTGCAAACCCCAGCCAATTTACTTGTATCCACCGTACTTAAAAGGTTTTCATTGACTGCTTCAAATATTAATTTTCCTGTTACATTAGAATACATTGAAACTAATGTAAACATGGTCTCAAATATATTATAAGCAGCATCAACCGATCGCACACAAATGAGAAGTTGACTAACGCCGTTAATATCAGTGCTTTCATCGATACAAAAAGAAAATAGTTTGCAATTTTGTAGTATCTCCGCAATTTCTTTTTCGACGCAAGTGGCCAAAAAAATGCTGTTGCGAGCAACACTAGTGCGTGACAAGGGCAGAGATTCTACAAACTCAACACAACCATGTACTTTTTGCATAGTTTTGACAAGCATTTTTTTAACATATACTCCATCTGTAAATGGCCTCCCCTGTTGTATAATACCTAGACTAATAAGACTTGATATTTCTTTTTTCAGTTCTTTACATTTCTTTTTATCGTCATTTTCCACCGACGTAACCCACGACTTTAATTTATTTAAAAATGTTGCCTTTTTTTCATCAAAAATTTTTCTTTTATCTTCGTCCGCTAAATTGCATATACTATTATGCACATTATTGAAATGTGCATTTAACACATCTCTCCTCCTCTTTTTAAATGTTTTAAAGCATAAAACGCACTGCAAATTTCCAAAAGCATACTCAATCATGAAATATGCCTCTAACATATTTATTTTCATTTTCTTTCCACACGCCATGACAATTTTTTCTCAATGTAAAAAATAGTCAAACATGCGAGCATACCCCAACTTCGTGTTCATTCGTTGACGTCTCATCAACGACTGAATGCGGGAGAATAAAAACACTCACGAAATGAAATCACCGCTATCGTACTATTTTGTGCATTAGTGATCTAATTCGTGGCCTTCCCCTTCTACGGGAACCATCAGTAGGCTCGTTATTATATGCCTTTTGAGCCTGAGCATTCTCATTCATCCGCACAACATGGCCTAGCCACCGTAGTAGCTGCAGCTCAATACGACTGACTATGTCGATGCCCGCGTATAAGTTGTAAAGCTCGGGGCTCATTCGACGCCGATATTCACCGTCGACGCAGATCGGCCCGTAGATCTTTCGGAGAATTTTTCTTTCAAACACCCCAAGAGCTGCCTCATCTGCTTCGGCAAGTACCCATGCTTCAGATTCATATAATAGCAGGGGTTGTATCAGCGTCTTCTAAAGTGTGAGTTTGGTCTGGCGGGACGTGGCCTTGTTTCTAAACTGATTACTTAGACCATAGTAGCATCTGTTGGCCATCACAATCCTTCCCCGAATATCAAAACTGATGTCATTCCTTTTATTTATGGCGGTACCAAGGTATATAAAGTCTTTAACTACCTCGAAGCTCTAGTTCTCAAGTTCCACAGTTGGTTCGAGTCTACTGGACGTCTTGCGCGTTGATACCATCAGCTTGGTCTTCTCGCCGTTTACTGCCAGACCCACTTTGGCAGACTCCTTTTCAATTCGTTCAATATCGATGTCATCGGCGTAGGAGGGTGCCAGTTCTGAAGCCGCATTGGTATGGTCCGATGATGTCATTGACCATTGACTTCAATCGTTCACACAGCACACTGGATAACACTTTATATGCGATTGGAAGGAGACTTATTCCTCTATAGTTGGTACATATCGTCTTGTCTACTTGTCTACGGGACACAGGACGCTGAGCGTCCAATCAATGGGCATGCATTCATCTAGCCAAATTGTGCTAATCAGCTGGTGCATGCTCCTGACCAGCATCTGGCGACCAGTCTTGAATAGAGATGGGCAGTGGGTAAATACCCGGTAAATTGGGTAAATACCCATTTGTGGGTATTTACTATATTGAATCGGCAATACAACATCTTACACCCTATTTCCGGGTTTCTGTTATCAAATCAATTTAGAATGGATAGTTTTACAATACTTTAAAGACGTGGGTAAAAACTTGGGTAAATACCCGAGTTTTAACCCAAAAATTGGGTATAAACTCATTAACTGCCGAACCACTTGACATAGGCGGCCAAAATTTTGCACACATGTTTCTAATGTCAAAGCCAATATAGAAATCCGACATGGGGTCCCTGGGTTCAAGTTTTGATATAGCCCCCATATAAATGTATCTCCCGATTTAAGGTATTTTTTGTCTATTAGACACATTTTAAGGCTAAATTGGCTGTAATGTGGCACAGAGTGTTCTTTTTGGGTACCAAATGTCGATGCAAAATTTTATGTATGTAGGTCCACGTTTACTGGTAGCCCCCATACAAAAGTACCCCTATTTTGATCATTTACCCAAAAATTGGGTATAAACTCATTAACTGCCGAACCACTTGACATAGGCGGCCAAAATTTTGCACGCATGTTTCTAATGTCAAATATAGAAATCCGACATGGGGTCCCTGGGTCCAAATTTTGATATAGCCCCCATATAAAGCTATCTCCTGATTTAAGGTATTTTTTTGTCAATTAGACACATATTACAACCAAATTGGCTGTAATTTGGCACAGAGTGTTCCTTTTGAATACAAAATGTCCATGCAAACTTTTAAGTATGTAGATCCACGTTTACTGGTAGCCCCCATACAAAGGTACCCCTATTTTGAGTATTTACCCAAAAATTGGGTATAAACTCATTATCTGCCGAACCACTTGACATAGGCGGCCAAAATTTTGCACACATGTTTCTAATGTCAAAGCAAATATAGAAATCCGACATGGGGTCCCTGGGTCCAAGTTTTGATATAGCCCCCATATAAAGGTATCTCCCGATTTAAGGTATTTTTTGTCAATTATACACATCTTACAACTGCCAACCCGTAAAACTGCTTCAAGATTTAATGATCCAGCCCAAAACAGTAGGGAAAGTCGAACTAGGTGTAAAATATAACAACAGATTTCGAAAATTAGAGTTTTACCTTTGTCCCGATCTAGATCAAGAATTGTATGTACTTACTTACTGAAAACGCCAAAATGGATTTTCTGGAAAAGCTGGGATGGTTAGTTGCTGCCGAAACGAGGAAATAATATTCTTTAATGCAGGAATAATTTCTCCTCGGAGTTGTATGAAAAAAAAAGAATGAAAAAAACAAAGTGTTTTAGAAAGAATGTTTGCCAAATAGTGGAATTTTATTTATCGAAAATTCGGTGGATAATTTGGAAACGAACCTTACCAATGACAGTTGTGTTTGCTGGTTAGAATAGAAGTAAGTTTATTTACAAAAAAGAAAAAAGGAACAACCAGCGTAAAAGGAAAACATTTGCATTTAGTACATTAGCATTTAGTACCAAGAGAGAGATGCAAATTTAGACAAATGAAAGAAAAATTGAAACTAGAGAATAGGGTGACCAGCGTGGTTAACCTTGGCGTTAACATTACCGGCCCCCTTGCAGTAACTGCAACTAAAGAAATTAGACCAAAAAAACTAGCACTCTCTCTTGTTTACAAAAAAAATTGATATATTGAAAGATTAGATATATATAATGGTGAACGGGCTGGTACCAGGATGCAGTCTTCCTTCAGAGTGAACAGCTCAGCCATATAGATTCGCTAGGTCTGTAACCACTGGATACTAAATATGCTGAAAAGGAAAGTTTGTGCTTTTTGGGAAGGAGGAAAAACAATAGTGCATGTGAGAAACTTCATTTATTGGTGGAATTCATTTCGAAGAAAATATTAATAAATACAATGAATCGCTCAGTTCGAACAGGAGCCATAAATTGCCCACCCGAAAATGGTACTCTGAGCAGTGGGCAAGGCGCTGCGTGAATACACCCCTTCTGACATTACTCTCGGATAAAGATCCACTCCGATGACAATATCGATGCCGGCAGATTTGTGGAAGTCCGGATCGGCGAACAGCAAATGCGGGAAGTGCTTGTGGTAGTCTTCCGGAAGTGATTCGAGTGGAGTCTTCATCGCGATCCGATTATCCACACGAAAAGTGCCCTCAATCTTCACGGACGAATCATGCCTAGAGTAGAGTGTAAGCGCGCAAATGGTCTCCTCCCTCAAAGTAAGCCGCGCTATCTTGTGCTTGTCGGCGAAACCCCGGGCTATGCGGCTCACCAACGAACCCGAATCCAGCAAGCATCGAGCCATCACTTTCGCGTCGATCCGAACCAGAACTGTGGGCAATAATATTATATTGTTCTTGTGGATCAATGATGTTAGGGATCCTTGGGACGAAACGGCGGGCCTAGTAGGTTCAACAGCGCGATAATTAGATCTCGTTGATGTAGATGGCTGTGGTGACACCGAGCGAGATTTGGACCGAGACGACGAATTTCCTGGCAGAAGCTGGTCACGGAGCTTGGGGTTCACATGCAGCAATGTGTGGTGGAATTTGTGGCAATGATGGCAGCCGCGATCGCTAAAGCATGTACCATGTGAGTGTCCGTGAGCCAGGCAGTTCACACAGTATTTATGCCGCCGTACAGCATTCAGCCGATCCGCCATGGTCATATCTAAAAACTTCCTGCACAATCGTAATGGATGCGGACGCTGGCACAGACGGCAGAGGAAACGTCCCTTTCTGTGAGGAGCTTGGTTGGCACGGGAATGACTGATGCGACTGGAGCTGTTCGATTTAGGCATGATTCTTGACGTAACAAAAATATAGATAAAAGGAAAGGAAGAGAAAGGTAAATGGAAGAAATTTCGAACTTAGTTATCAGAAGGAAGAACTACGAGCTTGGTTATCGGGCGAGTTATGATGCCTTTCTGAGTCACGACGTCTGCGACTCGAACATGCCGATCGGAACCAAGATAAGTCTTAATGACTCTACCCAACCGCCACGAAGTCGGCGGAAGATTTTCGTCATGAATAGCGACCAGTGTGTTCTCCTCAATATCCTTTTCTGAAGTTTGCCACTTCGTACGCTTTTGGAGTTCTCGAAGATATTCAGTTTTCCAGCGAGAACAGAAACTTTGATGGACAGCTTTAAGACGTTGCCATCTATTCAGCAGGGAGAGAGGACTGTCAACAATATGTGGATCGACAGGAACGAGAGTCGCAGAACCAATCAGGAAATGTCCAGGAGTCAGAGCTGCGAAATCGGAAGGCTCGCTTGAAATCGGAGAAAGAGGACGCGAATTTAAACACGCCTCAATCCTCGAGAGTAGCGTGGAGAACTCCTCGAAAGTATACTTGGATGAGCCGGCGAACTTACGGAAGTGGGTTTTGAAGCTTTTGAATCCGGCCTCCCAGAGGCCACCCATATAAGGTGCCCCAGGTGGAATAAAATGCCAGCCGAACGCGAAACTTGAATGAACTCTCTAGACAGTACTTTGGACGCCCCTACAAAGGTCGTACCATTGTCAGAGTATAAGTGGGAAGGACATCCCCTCCTAGAAACGAACCGATGGAAGGCTGCTAGGAACGTGGGCGTCGACAGGTCGGATGTAAGCTCCAAATGGATCGCCTTTGTGGCAAAACACACGAACACGCACACGTAACCTTTCGTGAAACGACAACCACGCCCGCAATAACTTTTCACATCAAACGGTCCCGCAAAATCAAGACCGGTACGGAAAAATGGACGAGAAAGGACAGTTCGCTCAGGAGGGAGGGCAGCCATGATCTGCTTCTGACAATGCTTTTTGTAAAGAACACACGTTTTGCACTCCTTTATGACTGCCTTGATCATGTTCTTTACCTTGGGTATCCAGTATTGTGATCTTATCACTCGAAGAACAAGTTGATTGCCACCATGAATGGTAATCTGATGAACAAATTGAACATAGAGCCTGGAGAACTTGCAACTGTACGGGAGTATGATCGGACGTCTTTCATCGAAAGAAATTCCAGGTGACGAATCTAACCGGCCACAAGAACGAATTAGACCATCAGCATCTAGATATGGATTTAAGCTTAGAAGTGAACTAGAGGACGAAACAGTTCTTTCCCATGTACAATGTCCGGTACTCCTCTGGATAACAGAACTTTTGACACCATTTAACAAGAATATTACGACCTCCGATCATATCCGAACTGCAGAGAGGTTCCGAAGCGCGCGAAAAAGAAGAACGGTACCTTGGATGGGTACGGTGAATAAATCGATACACATAGGAAAATACCCTAAGTGCTCGCTGATAAGATGAAATGCTTCCCAAGATATCCTCCGTTGAATTGAAATAGGAAAAATGAACACGAACAGACTTTCGCTCCAGGTCTGTTTCTGTTGAATGAATGAACTCTGGCCATTGATCTGGAGTTTCACGAAGCCACCACGGTCCGTACCACCAAAGATCATTATTGACAATGTCTTGTGGCAACACACCGCGGCTCGCTAAATCTGCTGGATTGGCTTCCGAAGGAACATGGTGAAATCTGGACGGATCAACTACTTGAATAATATTCGAAACTCTGTTGGCAACGAATGTTTGCCAATGACCAGGAGGTTTGGAAAGCCAGGAAAGAACGATAGTGGAGTCTGTCCAGCAGAACAAGGAATATTTCGAAATATTAAGGGTAGGGAGTAATGTATCGATCATGTCTGCTAGAAGAACAGCCCCACAAAGTTCCAACCTTGGAATGGACAGTGTTTTCACTGGAGCAACTCTTGTTTTGGAATACACCAGGTGAGTGAATACGGACGTACCTCTAGCTATTCGCACATATAAAGCGGCCGCGTATGCCTTTTCGGATGCATCGCAAAAACCATGGAACTGAATGTCAGCCGTAGGAGTAAAATCGAGCCACCTCGGAATTCTAACTCTATCAAGAACAGAGTAGTTTGACTGGAATATTTTCCATTCGGACAATGTGGAGGGATTTATAACATCATCCCAACCAGTGCCATCGGACCATATCTTCTGCATGATAACTTTCGCCACAACAATGCATGGTGAAAGCCATCCAGCAGGATCGAATAATTTGGAGATCTGAGACAGGATCTCTCTTTTTGTATAGGAACATGAAGATGGAAACGGTGTTGTTGAAAAGAAAAATTCATCAGAACTCGCATCCCACCGAATCCCCAAGGTTTTGGCTGTGCTGTGATCATCGAAGTCTAAAAAGGCTTCATGAAATAAATAATCATTAGGAAGATCTGCAAGAATGTCTCTCGAATTGGTTGTCCACTTCCGAAGGCAAAAGGCGGAAGTGCAGATTTTAGTTCGGCTTTGGCTTGAATAGCAGTCGAGATAGAATGGCTCCGAAAAGCACATCATCGACGTACATGTAATTACGAATAATCTCGCTTGCACTCGGATATAAATCTTGACCATCGTCAGCAAGTTGGAGCAGAGTGCGAATAGCCAAGTAGCACAATTGACACCGAAAGTGACAGTTTGTAACTCGAAATCATGAATGTTCTCACCTGGGTGGTTGCGGAATATTATACGTTGGAACGGAGTATGATCTGGATGAACAAGAATCTGGCGGTACATTTTCTCGATGTCCGCATTGAATACATATCGGAAGAGACGCCATTTGAGAAGTAAAGTGGTCAAGTCAGATTGCAAAACCGGACCAGCGTGCAACACATCGTTCAGACTGTGACCATTGGACGTATCGGAGGAAGCATTAAAGACCACCCGAACCTTGGTGGTTGAGCTCTCCGGCTTAATAACCGCGTGATGCGGTAAATAATAATGGCGTGAATCACTATTTAAACATGGAGCAGGAACTGGGACCATGTGTTTCAAATGAACGTACTCATTGAGTACCTGATCATACTCCTTTTTAAAATCTGAATTTCGTAGAAGACGGCTCTCATTGCGAAGGAATTGTGTTACAGCTCGTGAACGGGATTGACCAAGGTCCATTTTCTCTGGGAAACCTTGTTTGAAAGGAAGACACACGACATACCGACCATCTTTATTCCTTTTTGTAGTGGAAACGTAGAGCTCCTCGCAATATTTATCGGAGCCTGAAGGAAATTTTTTCTTAGGAAGATTCTCCACTTCCCAAAACCGACATATCTCTCTGCCTAAGGAAATTTCACAGAAATTGGAAATTAACGTGGCTGATGAAGAAGAAACTGGAACAGGGCCAGTTAAAATCCATCCAAAGATGGTTTCTTGACCCATCAAGGAGTCACAAATATCTTGCATGACTCCAGCACGCATGATGAATGGAAGAAAGTCACCGCCTATAAGAATATCGATGTTCGAACTTTTGAAGAAGTGCGGGTCAGCCAGATGAATTGAAGGAAGTCGAGAGAACAAAGATGATGGTAATGTGTGGGAAGGAAGATTTCAAATGTGGAACCACGAATGTGCACGGGTCGGAATCATCAAATCGAGAGGACAAAACACCCCGAGAGCTGGAAGTGAAACACGTCTGAATTGAACTCCACCCCCGTTGAAGTAGTGGACTGTAAAGAATTTGGAGAAAATGGAGTGGAGTTTGGACTTAAAGTGGTAGAGCTCGTAGGTGGATTGGATGGATGACTACTTGATGAACGCTCATGAAGCATAGTGTTGTGCCGCCTCTGACACTAAAAACAATAATTTTTGCTCGTACAATTTTTTACGTGGTGAGTTTTTGAGAAACAATTCAGGCACAGGCCTTGTTTCTTGTTCTCAGCCACTCATTGTTTGACATCCATATCAATGAATCTAGGACATTTTCGAATAATATGAGCGGAAATATTGGATCCCAACTTCTAACGTCGATATCGTACAGAGATATCGCAGCAATACATGAATTTATGTCGCGCTGCAATGACTTAATTGCACTCGCTGACTTGGACTTAATATCAGGAAGATTGAATAGAACTTTTAATTGGCCATTATTAAGAATTCGCTTATTTTCAAAACGATCGCACAAACCTTTCCAAGCAAGTTGAAAACCTTGATTTGTCAAAGGTGCACGTTGGACAATATCTCTAGCTTCGCCTTTAGTCTTCTGGGTCAAATGAAACAATCGCTCGACTGGACTGAGCCTAGAATTTCTTATGTACACGGCTGTGAACATATCTCGGAAAGTCGGCCATGACATATAATCCCCGTTGAAAATTTCGGTATCGCATGGGGGCAGGTTGAACGAATAATTTGAACCATGATCATGATGGATTGTAGAATTAGGACTCTGGATCGAAGGGTTCGGAGGTGAAACAGAAGGCTCTTTAGGAACTTTTTGCCTTTGGAGATCCTCAGACAACTGCGTGAGGCGAGCCAAGCACTCGCAATAAGTGACATAGGCACTATTGTATTTGGCCTGGAACGTCTCGAGCTCCGAAGTGGCATCTGCATCTTCTTTGTGTTCATCATCCTCCTCGTTCTGTTCTTCGCTAGCTCGATCGGACATAAATTGGTCATACGCTGATTTGATGCCTGCCCATAAGGATTTAACTTCCGAAATTTGTATCTTTATGAATTGGGCATTGAAGGTGACCAGACGATCAGCTTGACGAATGAAGGCTTCCAAGGACATTATCGCTCAGTAAAAATTAATGAAAATTGATTTAGAACAAGAAACTAGCAAAGAATAAGCGAAGAAGCAAAATTGATCACGAATATCTAAAAAAATGGCTGAAAATACGTTTTTCTTTGTATTTTCTCCTTTGTACAGCGCCACCTAGCGGTAAATGAATGGACAATGGATAAAACAATGGAAAGAACTAAAAGCAGTAGGTGAATTTCCACGAAAAACCGGAATAAATTGGAATATTATTGAAAATATTATGATTTTTGAGGTATTTTAGTATATATAAAGCGCCCCTTGGCGGCGAACGAACACACTATATATTTGCACAGTCAGAAATAAATCCGCAGTGAGCAAATGCCAAAAAAATCAAAGATCACCCAGGAAATAATAAATAATTGAAAGAATTAAAGTTTTTTAGGTGATTTAGTATTTGCAGAGCGCCCTCTAGTGGTGGAAAAACGTACTACCAATAAGCACCAGCGAAGAAAAGAATCAGAAGATGAAAATGCCCAAGAAAAACCAGAAATATTTGGATAAGTCTCGAAAAAATCAAGTTTTTCTCCGAATTTCCTTATATGGACAGCGCCCCCTAGCGGCCGTAATGTGAACTAAAAAATGGGCAAGAAGAAGGTACAGCACCAACTACCTTTATATATATTCGAATAATACATTTATATATGAATGTCGCAAACAAGTTACAGTGCGACCATATGAAAGGAACGACGGTAGGGTGCACGCACACTTAAAGAGAATAGCTTTACTACTATTGAGTGAAAACACACGTAAGATAACTCCGGTGGTTGGCTGAACGCACGAACAAACCAACAGCGGCCACCAAACAACAGGAAAAATAATGTAGGTATGAATGTGTGTTGAGTGAGAACAAGCAGTGCGGAAATGAACGCTGGTCGTTGGATGACCGAACAGACGAACAGCCCAACAAGAAAAAAATAGAAGAAATATACGTATGGCGGTGTGTTATAGTTGAACGAGTAGTTATTGTTCTAAAGAGACGAATGTAGGCGATCTCTAACAACAACAACTACTGTGTTAAGGAGATGTAATGATCGTAAAGAAGAAAATAACACACCAACAAACACGTATAAAAAGAATTAGTACCAATTCTCGCGGTAGAAAATAAAGAAAGGAAAAGAATAATTTGGAGCACACTGTCGCGAATAGCAAAAATTAATAATTGAAGTTCTTTGTTTTTTTTAGCACTTTGAAATAAATATGAATAGGAAAATAATATAATTTCAGATAAATAATGAAAATAATAATTTGAAAATATGTTAATTGAATATTCCACCAAATTTTTTAATGAATAAAATTACGGAAATGTGGTGTTATTGAATAAAAAAATTACTGAAATTTACAATGCACTTATGAAACACTGTGCGTTTGAAAAAATGAAAAACAAATTGCCGTCGGCAAAACGCACTTTAACACCACACAGAAGAATGCACTATTGTTATATTATAGAAATGGAAAGCACAAACTTACCTTTTTTTGATGAAGCGAACAACTTTAATTTATGGAATTTTGCAACAGCTATCCAATTATCCGGCTCGAAGAACCAAAATGAAAACGCCTAAATGGATTTTCTGGAAAAGCTGGGATGGTTAGTTGCAGCCGAAACGAGGAAATAATATTCTTTAGTGCAGGAATAATTTCTCCTCGGAGTTGTATGAAAAAAAACCAAAGAAAGAAAAAAACAAGGTGTTTTAGAAAGAATGTTTGCCAAATAGTGGAATTTTATTTATCGAAAATTCGGTGAATAATTTGGAAACGAACCTTACCAATAACAGGGTTGTTTGATGGTTAGTACAGAAGTAAGTTTATTTACAAAAAAGAAAAAAGGAACAACCAGTGTAAAAGGAAAACATTTGCATTTAGTACATTAGCATTTAGTACCAAGAGAGAGATGCAAATTTAGACAAATGAAAGAAAAATTGAAACTAGAGAATAGGGTGACCAGCGTGGTTAACCTTGGCGTTAACAAATCTGTTTCTAATTACACTGTACAACACAAAAAATAATAACCGGGAAATTCCAACAGATTTTGAAAGAGGGGCTAAAAAAGGAGGCACTTGTATCAGCGTTTTGAAAGTTTACGTCGGGTGGTAACGTAAAAAGGGGGGGGCAATATTCCCCCTTTTCAAGAATTTTGATAATTTTCGAATTATGATTTCTTGAAATCCTTGCATTTTAGGATATAGTGTCTTCGGCAATATTACTGATAAAATATCGAGGAATATTTTGATATGCAACATTAAACCTCAACCGACTCATTAAAGGGGTCTTTTCGGTCCTCTTTTACAGCAGTGATTGAAAACTCATTCAAAACGGGATTAAAGCTGCTCAGAATATTCTACAGAAATGTTCGCCATAAAGATTTAATGTAAGTCTCAGAATAGACTAAAACTCAAAAATCAGCCTAAACGTCAAAAATCTTAAAAAAAAAACAAAAAATCATTTTAGGATTAATATCGTACTTATTACTAGTTTTTTTCCCATTTTTCCCACAAAAATATTCTCCATCAAGTTTTAGCATAAGTCACTGAACAAAAGAAATCTGTATATATAATGTATATACCGAATATATAGTCATAAATTTTGAACCAAAAAATCAAAATGTTCTTGTATTTTTTTCAAAGAAATTTCCGAGTATTTTTTCGACAAAGTGCATTAAAATAACATGAAACATTATAGACATTATACACCTAAATTAGGTATATAATGTCAAAGAATAAAATATTCTACGTAAAAATCCATTTCAAGTCTCAGAAAAAACTTTATATTTATATTCAATAGTTTTTTAAGAAATTTTCAGTATAAAATTAACTGAAATCTGCAAAAATATATAATTTTATAACGTAAATTTCTTAAAAACTATTGAATATAAATATATAGTTTATTCTGAGACTTGAAATGGATTTTGACGTAGAATATTTTATTCTTTGACATTATATACCTAAAATTAAGTTTCATGTTACTTTAATGCACTTTGTCGAAAAAATATTCCTCGAAATTTTATCAGTAATATTGCCGAAGACACTATATACCTAAAATGCAAGAATTTCAAGAAATCATAACTCGAAAATTATCAAAATACTTGAAAAGGGGGAATATTGCCCCCCTTTTTAGGTTACCTCCCGACGTAAACTTTCAAAACGCCGATACACGTGTCTTCTGTTTTTAGCCCCTCTTTCATAATCTGTTGGAATTTCCCGGTAATTATCAAAAAAATTAAATTTGTCGCATAGTGTTATTTATTTGTGAGAGTCATAGTGATCTAGAATTATCAGTATACAAAATTTTATGATATCTTAAATAAATTTATTCTAGAATGTGTTCCCACTGTTAGAGTTAGAAACTCGCAGTGATATCCATGGGTCACATCTGGGCTTTCAAGTATTAAAAATTATAAGAATAAACTTTTTAAAATATATAAAAAATTAACCTCCTATATAGATTATGCTAAATAAGCTGTTGCAAGGTCTAAATATACGGCAGAGTTCCGAAAAATTTACTAACTTTATTTAAACAAGATTAAACATAATTTCAAATCCAATCCTAAATCTTTTTATGACTTTGTTAATATAAAAAGAAAAGCTATGTCAAAGCCCACCATTTTGAAATTCAATAATCAGACATTTCGCTACACAATATTCATATTCACCCTGTCCAAATAGACACCTTCTTCCTACCTTCTGGAAGAAATCCTATATAGTTCCATTACACAAATCTGGTAGCTTAAATAATGTTTCGAATTATAGATGAATTGCTAAATTAAGTGCAATTCCAAAATTATACGAAAAATTGATTCCTGATGTAATTTCTCATAAAGTTCTGCCAATTTTAAGTCCATATCAGCCAAACTTATACAATTTTCCTCAACCGTCATAAAAGGTTTTATTCTGCGTATTCAAACCGAATTTGGTATTATTTAGAGATTTTAGTAGTTAATTTTTTGCCAAAAGCTTTTGATATTGTTGATGCCAATATTAATAACGATGGGAAAGTGATGGCTGCCACCAATCGTGTATGGTTGAACATCCAGGATGTGTTTAAAATCGTATTCGTACAAGAAAAATCCAAACCAAACCGGTGAGGTCAGTTAGACGCTTTTTAAAGGTAAAATTCCCATTATTTAGTGTGAAGAAATTGGAAGAATCAAACAAATTTTTTACTATGTTGCCTCTATGAGAATCAAAGAAATCACCATAGAATGTATGCCTTGCATTAAAGTCGCCACATATATATAACATCAGTTTTTGGTTCAAGAAATTCGTGTTCAATTTCACAGGCTTTTGCAGAGTGGGGAAAGTATGTAGAAACAATAGTTAAGATATTGGATAGGTTGGTGGTTTGACAAATAATTATGTCCAAAGATGTTTGGAATTTCATTTTTTTAAACATGATACAGTATTTAAAGAGTATGGCAACTCCGCCGTAGTTGTCTCTTCTTTTTTCGACACTATGTTATAATTGAGTATGCTTGTGTTATTTTGAGATTCGTCTATATTAAAAATTTCACTTTAGACACATATATCAGCATTAAGTTTGCTTAAATAAAAGTCAAGATAATGCTTGTTCTTATTTAGGCTTTTTATGTTATGTTGTAAAATGTTCATGTGCGTGCATTTTTGCTTTCAATTGCAGACGAATCTGATGTTGGAACTTGGCTATTTACAATGTTGGTTGTTTTTAATTCCAGTACAGGAGGAGGCAAAACTGATTTTTAAAAAATTTCTAGGATGTCTAATCCCTCCCCAGAGGTGAGTAATTGAGACATTTGGTTTGTGAACATTGTCATTGACACTTTGGAAAAAGATGAGTGTTTGTAAATTGGCTTTAAAGGCATAATGCTGATAGGACTGGCGACTGGATGATTTGCTCTTGTACAAGGAGCGGCGATTTTACTATACTTTATTTTTGTAACTCTTCTGTTAATTTCCTCATTAAAGTTCCTTTTGCCTTGATTGATGTTTTTGCTTATTGGGGGAAAGTCATTGTTGTAATTATCATCAGCTAAAATGCTGTAGAAATTTTGAGTTTCGGGATGGGTCTGTATAACTTGTTTTCTGCTTAAGTTGGAAAGAGTCATAATCGTTTTTATATTTCTGATTTTTGATTCCATCTTGGGCATTTTGATGCTTCCGGGGAGATATGCTCATTGCATAAAATGCATTTAGTGGAACTGCATGGTTGAACACATTCAGTGGTAATAAGGCAGTCGTTACATTTTTGTTCCTTGCATTGATTTGGCCAAATTATTGGTTTGCCGCATTTCAAGCAGCGTTTGGTAGATCTGCAGCGCACAGCAATAAGGCCCAGCCTTCCACAGTTTTTACATTGACGTTTATCAGTTATGATATATATATATTGCTAAAACTGTCAATTATTGAACATTTTCAAAATATTTAATTTTGGTTTTCAGTTGAAAAGCAATTTTGGTACAATACAAAAAATAGCACTGTGCAACACAAAAAATAATTACCGGGAAATTCCAAAAGATTATGAAAGATGGGCTAAAAAAGAAGACATGTGTATCGGCGATTTTAAAGTTTACGTCGGGAGGAAACCTAAAAGGGGGGGGGGGCAAATATTCCCCCCCTTTTCAAGAATTTTGATAAGTTTGGAACTATGATTTCTTGAAATCTTTGCATTTTAGGTATATAGTGTCTTCGGCAATATTACTGATAAAATATCGAGGAAGGGGTCTTTTCGGTCTTTTTTCCAGAAGTCACTGAAAACTCATTCAAAACGAGGTTAAAGCTGCTCAGAATATTCTGCAGACATGTTCGCCATAAGGTTTTACTATAAGTCTCGGAATAGACAAAAACTCAAAATCAGCTATTAAACGTCAAAAATCTTTAAGAAAACAAAAGCTCATTTTAGGTTTAATATCGTACTTATTACTAGGGAGACAAAAATATTCCCCATCAATTCGTACCAAAAGTAAAAACTAAAAACAAATCGTTTTCACGACATAGTACATTTGTCGTCTAAATATATTCCAGGTCAAACATAATATATAGTTGACTATAAAAATCTTATTGCATTATATTTAAGAAAACTCAATACTGCGAATAAAAAAAAACAACTTGGCGCGTAATGTGGACCAGTATATGCGGGTATTGTGGACCTGTAATTAAAAGGTGGGTTGTGGATTGGTTGTGATAAATTGCAATTTATTGCAATCTTCGGTAGCAATGAATGCAAAAATATATGGGTATGTACCCATATATTTTTTGGAATAGCCCCCTTTTAAGGGTACCGCCCCATTTACAGTATTTTGAAGGTCCTAGCTTCAATATCCAACCGAAACAGCTGTAATTTCGCATATCGAGTTTTCAGAGGATAAAATACCTCCTCATAGAAATGTTTTTAATATGGGATCATTTTTGGACCTTGTTCCCATGAAAATGTCCCTTTTTTGGCTTAAAAAATAAATAAAAATTATTTTATTGAAAAAAATTTCAATAAGAGCTTAACTAAATTTTCAACATTGCAATTATGTACTAAAGCGCATGTTAGATGTTTGTTTTTACTGATTAGGAAAACATATATCAAGGCGGTATTGGCATATCACAAGCATTTTCTTAGATATGAGGATGGTCCACATTAGACGCATAGTCCACATTACCCGAAGTTACTCTACGGTATAAAATTATTTTTATTACATTTGTTTACATATACACATGCGCACTCATACTTGTTTACACAAAGAAAAAATTGTTACCACGAATTGAAAAATAAAAAATAAAATTTTAACTCAAATTTTTATTATAATTTGATATTTATATATTTTTTTATTTTCAAAAATACATATTTTAAGTTTTTTTTTTCTTAAATGAAAATCATCTGAAAGAGAAAAAAACATTTTAGCCGCACAGTGTACATGTAGGTAATAATTCAGAAAAGTTATTATAGGTATAAAAAATTATGATTATACCAAGAACTTTGATACTTATACAGTATTTTTCGGTTAATTACACATAAAAATTTGCACAAATTTTCGTTCAATTAACCGAGGAACCAATTATCCGAACCCGCTTAATTGAATAGTTACAGTAATCACGTATAATTGGAACTACTAATGATTTAAAAAAAATCCAATGTCAAATACAAATTACGCTTTCTCGAAGTTTTTCCTTAGTCTGCTTTTCCACAGGCAGATTTTTATTTGGCAAATTTTTTGTTTTCTCTTTTGAAATTTTCGCTTGCTTTTCCATTAGCAAATTTTTTTTTTGCCAAATTTGCGAATCAAAATACAAAAGAAAGAAAATAAAAGTCAAAAGTGTTTGCATTTTAAAGATTTTTTTAATATTTTATTTATTTTTTATATATTTTATTATATAAATTGCAAAAATTAAAAATTAAATTTCACTTGCACAAATTAAAGCAACAGGTTTGTAAACAAAAGACGGCTGTGTGTCAGTAAAGCGAATAGGTTCAAAAGGAAATGTCAACAAAATTGTTTTCAACGAACAGAGCAAAGCAGAATTTGCGTGTACGGCAAATTCTGAACAGGCAAATTTTTGTTTTTCTTCCTCGCACCCCCCTCGCCTACAAACTCAGTATTTGCCAGATAAAAATTTGTCTGTGGAAAAGCAGACTTAGCAATAAACATATGTTTTGAATTAGTAGAGATGCCACCTAGTCTTTTTCACAAATTATGTCAAATATGTATGTAAAAAAATGGCAGATTTTTTTTCAATTATTATTATGCAATTGAAAAGTAAAAGGAAATTTATTTTTGATGACATCAATTTTGAACCAATTAAGCGGGAAAATCAATTAACAGGGTTTAATTATCCGAGAAAATGTACATGTTTTTTTCTATGAAAAATTTTTGCCCGATCATGTGGTTCAATTAAGCGTGGAAACCAAAAAATACTGTATAAAATACTTATGTACTATTTTTCAATTTAATATTTCTCTATTTTAGAACTTTATGGCATGAAAACAGTATGTATAACATAGTATGGTGTTGTTTAAAATAAATGTCGCGGGAATCGTAATTTATTTTTGTATGGTAAATGACGCAAAATTGGGCCAGTTTTAGGAAATAAATGACAGACCTAAATCCTGATTTTTCTATTGTATGTAAATGTGCTTTAAAGATAAATATGCCAATAAGCGAAATAGCGTTTAAAATGTTTAACATTGTTCGCTTATGATATCAACAGAGGAAATGCCATATATTGTAATCTGTCGACGTATCAATTTTCATATATTTACACTTTTATGTCTTTGTCGACAACAAGCTTGTAAAATGAAAATGTACATATATTTTAAGGGCAGATCTCTGATTTGATTTACTATTCATACACATATTTTCTCTTTCCTCTAATGGTGTTTGTTTAAGTAAGAATCTATTTTGTATGCATTGTTTGGAAATGCACCCTTTGAACGCTCGTGTTCATTGTGTTTGTTTTGCATACTCATTAGAAAACTGCATACTCCTTATTGATACAACTTTGAACTGTCAGTTTTCTAATGAGTATTGTTTTTGCGCCAACGACACTTTGCACCATTGTTGTTATTCTTCTTGGGCTTCTCGTATCGATCGCTACTCGTAACACAGGTAATCTGTTCTTTCTCCTTTTCTTCCCCTATTATTATTTATATTTAATTTATCAATAAAATTCTGGAATCAGAAACTAAAACGTTCGTGTTTTATTTCTTTCCCTTTTTCGAAACGCAATTTCGGCGCCTAAACAGTGTTTTTACACTATATGTATTTTACATATCACTCATTTGAAAGAGAGGCATAACTCAAAAATCGTGATATTCGAGCTAATGATGTACGATTGTTCGCTATAATAGACCTCATGTTGTGTAAAAAATGTATATGAATATCTATAATTGAGAAGCTGTAGAAGTTCCTGTGTCCAATATAAAGTATGAGTAAATTTAAAACGAATTTTATGCAAAATGGTTTTTTTAGTTATGCCTGTCTTGCAGCAAATGAGCGATATGTAGAGGTTAAAGGAATTAAAGATTAAAACCATGTATTCTATTATATAAAACTACTCTAAACTGATTTTTTATAAATGAATCGGTATTTAGAGTACTTATATAACATTTTTTCCAATTTTGAGCCAAAATGGTAGAAATGCTGTTTATTATTCACCCATATAGGACAACCTCAATAAATGATGTTCCTAAGGTCGGCATAGATAAAAATATCATAAATATAAATATTTTTAAATAATTTTAAATTCTAAAGTGTTCTCCTGTATGTTCTTTACAACTACGAAAAAGATCCTTGTGAAAAACATATAATTTTAATGTCTTTTAATATCGACATGCCCACTAATTTTTTCTTAAGAAACATAAATTATCTCTAGTGTTGAAAACCCTCATTGACAAAATGCAGAATTTTGGCTGAATAAATGTACTTAGCTCGATGAAATTTTACATGGAGATAGGTTGCAATATTATTGAAGATTATTCAATTGAGTTTGAGTTTTAGTCTATTCTGAGACTTATAGTAAAACATTATGGCGAACATTTCTGTAGGATATTCTGAGCAGATTTAACCCCGTTTTGAAGACCCCTTCAATGAGTCAGTTGCGGGTTGAAGTTGTATACCAAATAATATTGCCGAAGACACTATATATACAGTGGTTCAAACGTATAATTGGACATTTAGCATGATAATATTAAAACTCCGATTTTTTCGCTTTAGTAAAAATAATTCTATAAAAAAATTATGTCATTTTGAAGATTATTATACAAAAATTTTAAAAAAAAATTGGTCTGTTCCAGTACCTTTTTAATAGTAAATCTAGTAAAAGGGAAACATTTCAAAATTGCTCTCAGAGTACAAAATAATTTGAAAAGTTCAGGAACGCACATCTAGTAAATATACCAAAATTAGATGGCAATACTTCAAAAATAACATAACAGCCAATCAGACGTAGGTATTCATGTTTACCATTTTTACTCGACCAAATTTCTCGAGTGAAAAGTTTTCAAAGAGAACGCCATTTTGTTTTGTGCTCTCTTAAATTTGAGCTAATGTTTTACCAGTTTTGTGGGTTGAACGGTTTTCGAGTAAAAAGTTGGAAAACATGTAAAATGTGCAGATTCTTTTAGTTTCTGGAACGGAACTAATGTATAATACTTAACATTTTTTAGTCAAAACGAAATAAGAAAAGAAAAGGAAACAAATATTAAAAATTCCACGTCAAACGCGTAATTGGACACCTAATGTAAATAAAGAGTTATTGTTGTAAAACGGTTCTTTGGGCCGTTATTTTTTCTGCTGAATGAGTTTATGTTTAAATGCAATTGATACATTATTATGCAATTGAAGTAGTAACAGTGCAGGTCAAAGTGGCTATGGATCAAAGGAAAAAAACAATTTTGGAAACGCGACATTAAATTATAAGATTGAATGTGTTACACTCCGCCTTATGCGGCACTGTGGTTAATTAGGACCAACTTGCTCAGGGTGGCATTTTATTCTCAGGTCGGTTCCAACCCTGTAACCACCAGCCCAAGGAGGCGAACAATTAAATTGATTTTTGACATATCAAAACAAACAAACAAAACAACATAACAAACACTACATACACCGGTGACAAGGGTACTTGGTGGAAATCGTACCCACACATAGCCCCCCCAGCCTTGACTCTTTGATCCGAATATCTATAAATGTTTTAAAGAGCCCCGTACCCACACACACTTACCTCACAACTTACATCCTAACTCTCCACTTTCTAGACAATACAGAACATGGTGTATATTACTTTCAAACTAAGAACAAATTTATTAAATTAATAATCACAATTAAACCTAACATTATTTATTTTGAAAAATTAACTCCAAATATATTTTAAATTATTATCAATAGAACACGAACAAATAGATTACCCTTTCTTTACGTCGATAGGACTTTTGCCAAATTCAGGCTACACTTTAATAAAACTAATACCTCCCTAAAAGAGCTCTGTTAGATGGTCTTTGCTTGCTTCACTTGGAAGACTCTCAATATAAAAAGGTTCCTACCAATCACAGAAAGGTAACCCTACAATTTTTATATAAAAAGCTTGGCGTTAATTTTCCTTACACATTACTTAACTTAACACTTAGGACAACACTCTTAACCTAAATTAACCTATCATTTATTTGTTATATTTTTTCTTTAAATTTTCTCTTATTTCTTCTCCAATTTAAATTTTCAAATATTAATGCATTATTTTTGTATTTTCTTCTTTTGGTTTCAGGTGCAGATTAGATGCACACCAACGGACAGATAGGTAATTAAATATCGTCTTTTACCTTGTTAATTCCTTTTTTTAAACTTTCATTTCTTCTTCTTCGTTTCCTTTGCAGACAAGGCTTACGTTTTGCTGTGGAATTTGCTGCTTTCTTGGAGCGTGTTTTTCCGGCTTGTTGGCAAAACTTTTTTCCAATTAAAAACAGGCTGACCTCCTCCAATGTTTGCTGCTGAGGAGGCCAGAGATTTTGTATTTGATGTGATCTTCAAATAAATGGACACAAAACCAAATTATTATTAAATTACACATACACTAAACAGAATACTTTTACTTACAACTTTATGAACACCAAAAACATAAAAATAAAATTCAATGATATAGACGTTTACGTCGGCAACACAATAAGCTGTTTTATTTAACAAATTTTTATTGTTTTTTTTCTTCGTTCGTATAATGTGCACCCTGTTACAGTGAATTAAATTTTTGTACTTTGCACTACGCTAACCAAAGAGATTGAAACCTTGGTTAGATGGAATTTTCCTTTTATACTCGGAAAAATGACGCTGGTTTTCCCTCTTTTCCTGTATTTTTTTTTTGTTTGTCGTTTATTGATTTTTCTTAGTGCTATCTAGTTCTTCGCCGAGTTGCATTTTGCCATCCGTCTAACCCAATGGGTTGACGTAAAAATACCACCCTGTGATTGGCATCACTTTTTTGCGAAGTTGTCTGCACAACAAACTGGTTCCGCTTCATTTTTTTGGTGGTTGGCTGCAACATTCGGTTGGCGGTGAAAATGCCGTCCGACTACTTTTTCTTTAAAATAAATTTAACTATTTATTTCGGACACGCAACAAATGGTGAGGGCAAATCAGTGCGTAACATCGCGGAATTGTGGATCGATCCCCGTCCACGGTACATGCTATAATTCAAAGATATAAAAAACAATTTCAAGTGGAAAATAAAAGTCGTGAAGGTCAAGGGAAAAAATTAAATGATCATGATGAGCTATTTGTTTTAAGGGAAATAAAAGCAAACCCATTAACGACGGCGAATGAATTGAAAAATATGAAATATATTTAAATCGAACTTAAAAAAGGATGTTTGTGCCCCGACCATTCGAAATGTGTTAAGGAAGAACGATTGACATGGACGGATAGCCAGGAAAAAAACCACATATCAGCAAAAAATAAATAAAATTGCACGAGAAGTTTTTCAAGCAATATTTATAAAGTTTCTGACTTCTGGAAGACGGTAATTAAAAATAAAACTGCTTAAATTAGTTATTTTTAACATTATTTTTTATATGTAGGTACTCTTCACTGATGAGAGTAAATTTAACCTTCATGGGTCAGATGGTTTTTGCCTAATAACACTCGGGCTACAATCAAACACGGGGCGGGGTCTGTAATGGTATGGGGATGTGTTTCCAGTGCAAGAGTAGGGAATATTCATTTTATGGAGGGTAAAATGAACAGATTCCAATATTTAGAGATATTGAAGCAAAATGTAAAACAGAGTGCTGACAACTTAAACATATTGGACTCATTTGCTTTTTATCAGGATAACGATCCAAAGCACACTTCCCACGATAATTGTCCAAAATTACTGCAAACACCCGCAGTAATCATAACATTATTGAACATGTTTGGGAAGAACCCAGTTGATGGAGGGAATAGAACGTGAATGGAACACTGTAACTCCTGAACTTTGCGCTAATCTCGTTGAGTCGATGCCAAGGCGTTTAGAAGCAGTAATAAAAGCAAAAGGTTTTGCTTCCAAGTACTAAAACTGTATCTTTTATTTGACTGTACAATTATGCGTTTGACGTGAAATTTGTTAAATTTGACTAATTTTCTTATTTTAAAAATAGTTTTGAATAAAATGCTAAGTATAACACATTAATCTGAAGGTTTTTTTAATATTCCGCAACATAACATTAAAAATTGAATACTCAATTTTTAGGTTACTCCCGAGGTAAACTTTCCAAACGCCGATACACGTGCCTCCTTTTTTTAGCCCCTCTTCATTATCTGTTGGAATTTTCCATTGAATGTACACGCGATCATTGTATGTACACGTTTTCCATAGAATGCTCGTACATTTTGGGATTAATGCAAGGATGGAAAATCAGAAGTTATTCTAAATCGGGTTCGTGTCCATTAAGGGTATTCGGATTCTAAGATCCATGAACTTATAAACGGAGCACCTCTCATATATCCGATACCAAAAATGTGTATCACAGAGAAAACTAATATACGAGATATTTTCTTATGAAAGAGAACAACTTACAAAGAACCAGCAATATTAGAAAAAATAGCCAAGACATAACATCTAATTTGAAGGTAATAACAAAACCTCCGTCCGATGTTACCTATTCATATTGAACATGCCAACTACTGAAGCAACTAAGGTTGGAAAAGGGGATAAAAACTTCAACATACCGAAAATTGAACGGAAAATAATTATGTAGTTTTTTTTTTAAACGTTTAGCTATAGTGCATAATTTCTGGGATGATGTTTTTTATTCGTAGGAATCCGTTATGCCTAATTATAGCCAAATCTATTAGAAAATTCGGTCAATGTCTTTATAAAACCGAAAATGGGTCGAGACCTGTAAGTATATCAAAACTTTGACATAAATAGATAATTAGAAATGTGTCTCACTCCCCAATGTCCAGGAATGACATATTTTAGCTACTACAATGGGAATGGAGATATATTAATTTTTGGTAGGAAGATTTGACACCCGGAAAATTGGGCCAATATTGATAATTCTTTGTAAGGAGATTTTGTACTCACTGATCATCAAAAATTACAGCCAATTTGGTTGAAACACGTGACCAAACCCCCAAAATACAGAAGAGTGGACCAATATTGACCATTTTTAGCAAATAAAACAACCAATTATAGCTGAAACGTGCCCAAATCCCCAAAGGTTCGTATAATGTGGAGTGCCATTATATGGAGTCTTTTCGCAAGCTTGGGCAAATTTTGTTAAAAACATTTTCTACTCAATGATCATCTTAAATATAAAATTACTGCCAAATATCGAATATTAATTAGTTACCCGTATTGAGATATTCTGCTCAATGAGTATACCCTATATTAAACATGGTATTGTTTAGGCGAGGGTTTGCTCTACTCCTCGCCGTGGTGGTGTGTGTGGTTGGGGTGTTCAATGTATTAACTCAAGGGAGCGGGGTGCAGGCGACAACAAGAGAACTCCCAAGCAGTTAATGGCGTATGGTAAAGAAAATAAAGTTCGAAAGAAATAAAACGCAAGAATGATTAGTTTAATAATCTTAATAAAAGACTTGGTTTATTGGTGGCATTCTTTTCCTTATTACAACAAATAAATTACCTCTTTTAATTTATGGTGGCGGCGCTGAGGCCTGTTAATAACGCGTAGACGTTATACGACTAGTTACTTCCATGGTTAGACGACAAGTTAACTCTAAGGAGGTTAAACGACAAGTGAACGCTGTGGTTCGTGCAATCACAGAGGATTGCGGTGATCGCTGATGATCGGTTGTCGATTACTACTACATTTAATTTTCCAATGGGAGAAAAGTTCGAGCAAGGAGAGCAAACCAGCAACAACCACCGCTCGGTGGCATCTGCACCCTACGGTCTCCGCTGAGGGAACTTGCAGAGGAGATGCCCGTGGTGTCAATCAGCAGACGTAATTGACTGAGCTCGGGAAGTTGAGTCAGAACGTATCAAACTTATACATTCCGGCCCCCTTGCTACGACCGACAAAGTAGCAATTAACAATTAAATTGGAATATGGGTTAGTAAAAGCTATATGAACGTAAATTCAGATTACAAGTGAGCTTCATGTTACAAATTTAGTAAACGACACAAGTTTAGTAAATGGGTGACTCAAGTATACAAACGATAAGGTGATCGATTTCTATTATAGGTGAGAGATTAGGTGGCTGGAACTGAACCGGTCAGTATATACCCGAATATAGACATTTGGGCCAACAACGAATTTAAAACTAATTTTGGTGGTTCGGCTTCCAGTATGTGGGGGTAAAGATCAGCGCCAAGTAGCAAATCTATTGGGCTGCCGTCAAAGGAGTCAGCTAAATCTAAAGGAATTTTAGATTTCAAACTTGCAATAGGTGGATGTGAGAACAATTTCCCCTTAACAGTAGGCCGAACAAACGCCTTTGCTTCAACAATTTTAGACGAGTTCTTGGGGGAAGTCAACTTAAGTGGACACATTTCTCTTGGTGTAGCAGGGTTGGATTCCTTCTTCGAATTACCAGAAATGCCAAGTGAATTTTTAAGGTTTTTACTTACAACAGATACCTTGGAGGAAGGATCAATAATGGCACGAACAGGATGTGTTTTTCCATTATGAACTACATTTACTACTGCTGTTCCTATCAGAACCTTGATATCTTGGGAGGAGTGAGGTATCGGTGGATTCACAACTTTCTTATTCGAAGAAGGGTGCGACAAATTATATGCTCGGCTTTTGACTTTAGTAAAAGCCGGAGAAGGTTTTTCCGAAGAACGAGGCAACGAAGTCTGTCCTCGACTTTTGACATTTGTAAAAGCCGGAGGTGACTTGGAGGGAGCAACAACCTTATTAATTGGTGGACGGTGAAGAAGACTGTGGTGCCTTTTCTTGCAAGTAGTGCAACTATGTTTACTATTGCAGGTTTTAACTGCATGACCACGAGATAAACAATTTACACAACATTTATTTTGCTTTACTATCAAGAATTTGTCCTCAAACGAAAGTTTTAGAAACTGGGGGCAGAGTCGAAGATGGTGGCTCTGGTCAGGACAAATGGTACAAGAAGATTTGGAGGGTGAATTTATAACTCGAGGTGGGGTAACACATTTAGAATGATGTGCCGACAACAATTTATTGGGGGAATGAGGTGTAGCGATATTACTAGGTGAGGGGGAATGCATTTTCTTTGTCAACAACTTACTTTTGGAGGGGAGGATGTGCTCTAAACAAGTCAATGTTTGTATCCTCTCTGTGAGGAAAGCATCTAATTCTACCCATGAAGACAACGACGTTTTATTTTTTATACATTGCTCCCACAGAGTCAAAGTCAATTTTGGCAAACGCTGCAAACAAAAGTAAACAACAATCGGATCCCAATGATCCGTGGTGACGTCATAGACTGACATTGCAGCAAGGCAACTATTTATCCCACGTTGGATAGTTTTAAGGCCAGAAATAGTTTCAATGTCTAAGGAGGGGATTTCAAACAAATATTTGAGATGACAATTTACCACAATTCGTTTATTGTCATACGTATCAGACAAAGCTTTCCACGCTAAAGGGAAACTACAATTGGTGAGTGGAAATCTGGAAACGATCTCACGAGCCTCACCGGTGGTCTTCTGTATTAGGTGACAGAGACGTTCAATGTCTGATATTTGAGAATTATTTACAAATATGGTGGTGAACAGATTCCGGAAAGTGGGCCAAGATATAAAATCGCCCAAGAAAACTTCAATGTCGATAGGTGGAACAACTAGACTATGCTTATCGACAGGTGGATTTGTGTAGCCATTGGTGGTGGAAGAATTTTGAAATTCACAAGCAATTATAGGAGTGGTGGACTGCACAGAATTCCAAGTTGAAGGTGGAGACAAGGTGATAGGTGGCATATAATTGTGACAATTTGGTGGAGATGGTGAACTCGGTGGAGATGAAACTGGTTGAGATTGTGAAATTGGTTGAGCTATAGCAGGAGAACAATTACTCACAAGACTTTGAAGGCGATTGAGATGCCGGTTTATGGTGGATAGATACCAAGAATACGCAATAAATGCTGTATTGTATTTTTCCTCGACGACATCAATTATATCACACTGTGCATTCTGAGATGTCGCAAGGTATGTTTTGCACTCCTCATAGGTGCACTTTACTTTGTCCCATAACTCTCGAATTTCTGTATTGCGAATTTCGAGGTTGTATACAGAATACTGGGATTCTGGAATTCTCTCAAAGAATTCCACACTTTTTAGGACAATGTCAGTGGCTCTATTGAAGCGAGTGAGAGGAGTTATCGACATTTTCAAGGTAAAGAGGAGGGAAAACACAGTAGATAATATAATAATAATGCCGAAAAAGAAAAAACTCCTATATAAACAACAAAGTATGGGGGAATAGTAATTGAATACAACAAATGTGCTACAGCTCAAAATATATTTCAGCAAAAACTCAAAAATATGGACAAAATTTGTAAAATATTGCAAAAAGTCTATATTAAAGTAGTACAAAATGAAGACAATTTAGAAGAATTTCTTCACGATGCCTAACTACTTTAAAAAGACCACTAAGAAACAAGTATTTTTTTCAAATTTCCTCAAATTATACAAAATCTACCAATTGTAGGGTATAGTTGAGGAGGTGAATGCAAATAATAGGGTGCGGTTGTCCAAAAAGCAAACAAGAATATATCCACTGAGCAAAATTAATGTGTAAAATCTCAGCCACAATAGATTTAATTGTCAAAAAACAATAAATTTCAGCAAGTAATTTTGCTTGGATGTATGTAACTGCCGATTGTAGGGTGCAAATGTCCAAAAATGATTGATAATTCTACAATAATATTTCAAATGTACAAATATATTGAGTAAATCACGACTACAATGGATGAAATTGCCAAACAAATAGGAAAAATCAAGTTTTTCCTTACTCCGAATAATGTATGAAATTGCCAAGTGTAGGGTGCAAAAGTCCAAAAAATGCTGAAAACCTTACAAAAATGACAAATGTTCAATGGTTTGAATTTAAAACAACAACAAAAAGGGAGAAATATTCAAAAAATAAATATTTGTCACAAGCACTTTTGTATGCTTCGATTGTGTGCAATAGCTGCCGATTGTAGGGTGCAAATGTCCAAAAATCTAAAACACCCTACTACCAATCAGTATTTATTTAAAATAATTCAAAAATATTATTTTATATAATTGTTTTTGAAAATTCACAATCTTGCCGCTTGGTACCACTGTGCTGTAGTGTGGTGAATAACGAATATCACACAAAACGGAATAAAACACAAGCGACGCTAGCAGCGAAATGTCTATGCGTAAGCTGCTACGCACTCACACAACACAGGACGCGAGAAACGATCCAACAGTGAGAGTTGGAGTCGACAACAATTGTTGGTATATTTTCTGTTATACCAAGGTGACGCTAGAAATAGGCGCGTGGAATACACGTGTGTTGTTATTGCAAAATGACAATGCAAATTCTGCAGTGAGAACTGACCAACGTTAGAACAATAATAACAACAGAAGAATGTTTGGTTGGTGATAGATCGATGGAGCAAATGAACCAAACAACGAGATCGTGGACTGTTAGGGTGATTGTTGTTATTGCATATTAGGAGAAGTTTTAAATAAACGAAGGAGAATAACAACAACAAACTCGTTTGGTTGATGAGGAATATAATAACAAATAAATCAAACGAGTAATAGGTGGAGAAGATATGTAAATGTTGTTATTACTAATATTACAATGTAATTTCTCAGCTTGGAGAACAAACGAGGGGGATAACACCAAGACGAATTCTTTTGAGGAGAGGTGATGTTTGTTGTTAGTACAATATGTTAAATCGAGAAAAAACGAATATGTTTGGTTGGTGAGGGTAAAGAAGAACAAGTAAACCAAACAGACAATATGTGGAGTTGTGATGATTAGTAATTTAACTGCAGAGAGTCGAATGGAAATACTGTGTGTTGTTATTGCAATATCACTTCGAATTCTCACTAAAGAGTTTTAAAATGAGAAACGGTCAACAAAGCTAAGGCGACGAGTGGTGGTAACAACAACGCCGAATGCTTTTGTATGATCAACGCGACGTAGGGTGATCAGTACAAGGCGATAAAATGCAAATATTTTGTGTGGAAGAAAATACGTATTAAAGCAAGAAGTGGTATTATAAGTCGACTAAAATGACTTAAATCACACAGCGAATGAGAACGGGAGATGTGTGTTGCTATGGTGATATTAAAATATGAAATTCAGAGCAAACAAAAATAGCAACAACACAGATTTGTTCTCTAATGATCAACAATGATTTTTATGATCACTACAACAGAATATAGCAACAAATGTGGACTGTATATAGGTGAATAGGAGTTAGATTAGAAGTAGGGATAACCGAAAGCCGACCAATGCCAATTCAATGCCGATAGAAGTTGGCATACAAACAAAAAAGACTAACACTCGCGGTAGCTAACTTTTGACGAAATCTGAGTTTACGTACCTGGTGTTAGTATGGTGATTTGTTGATGTGATGATGAGAGATGATTCAATATACTAATTTCTCCGTCAGCAACAAAAACAACAAGGTGACTGGCTTCTATTCGGCTCGATGCGACCAAATGTTTAGGTGAGGGGTTTGCTCTACTCCTCGCCGTGGTGGTGTGTGTGGTTGGGGTGTTCAATGTATTAACTCAAGGGAGCGGGGTGCAGGCGACAACAAGAGAACTCCCAAGCAGTTAATGGCGTATGGTAAAGAAAAGAAAGTTCGAAAGAAATAAAACGCAAGAATGATTAGTTATATAATCTTAATAAAAGACTTGGTTTATTGGTGGTATTCTTTTCCTTATTACAACAAATAAATTACCTCATGTAATTTATGGTGGCGGCGCTGAGACCTGTTAATAACGCGTAGACGTTATACGACTAGTTACTTCTATGGTTAGACGACAAGTTAACTCTAAGGAGGTTAAACGACAAGTGAACGCTGTGGTTCGTGCAATCACAGAGGATTGCGGTGATCGCTGAGGATCGGTTGTCGATTACTACTACATTTACATATTCCAATGGGAGAAAAGTGTCGAGCAAGGAGAGCAAACCAACAACAACCACCGCTCGGTGGCATCTGCACCCTACGGTCTCCGCTGAGGGAACTTGCAGAGGAGATGCCCGTGGTGTCAATCAGCAGACGTAATTGACTGAGCTCGGGAAGTTGAGTCAGAACGTATCAAACTTATACAGTATAATAATAGAAGGTAACAGCAAGTGTTGTTGTACAACAAACGATACAACAACCACATGGAAATTTGTTTTTGTAAGTTATACTTGTGTCAACGTCATTTGACAGAAAAATGTAAACAAACAAATAAATTATATTTATTTTGAAAATATACAATTATTATTTTGAATAAAAATAAAATTTGAATAACATGAATGAAAATCTATCAAATTTATATTTCTATCGCTTCCACATCTTTCCTACAATTGAGCTATTGCCACTTATATGTGTAACACATATGAAAATGCAGGGAATTACGAGTTATTCAATGAAGAAAGATTTTCTTCCTCAAACTTTCCCAACAGGCAGATTGAGTAAAATGAATACGGGAGGACATTTAATAAAGAACAATTTCGAATTGAATGCGTTTCCAATTTTCCTGTTGGGTGATTTTCCAAAAAATAATTTGTCAAATCCATATTGACACTAGTATTACGTTGGAATCAAATCAGCTGGGACTTGCTGTTACCTTTTATAATTGTACCATGTATATTAAATTAAAAGCTCAGTCGTCATTCCACAGCGAAATCAAACGAACGTCAGTTTATCCAGTGATTTTTAATCTGTGAATTTATCATGAATCAATCAATTAAATCCGCCAATTTTGATCTTGACAAAACCAAGATGTTTAAAAACATTACTATCGGTCCCAAATTCTTACTTATGTCAAGAATTAATAGTAATGAAACATTAAACATTAAAAAAGTTACTCCTTTCTCCTCAAGCCACTAAACTTATCCGACTTATTTCGCTCTCTAGCGAAATAAGAGTGGAAGTGGAAGCGCATAAACATCTCAACAACAGCAAAAGTGTAATTTACATCATTGATCTGCGCGGAATATCAGAAAAGGAAATTTCAAGAGAATTAAAACCTCAAAATGTCATCGATGTACAAACAATAATGAAGAAGATTGACAGCGGACTGGGCTCATCATTTTAACTTTCTCTTTATCGAACCTACCCGAGAGCATTTACATTGGATACGAGAGAACAATAATACGTCCCTACATCCCCTTATGTTTTCCCTACATGCCGTCAATGTTTTTACTACAGCCATATCGCATATATTTGCCAAAACGAGAAACTGTGTTCTAACTGTGTATTAACTGCGCAAAAGAGAATAAAAGAGATATTCAGTTTTCGACAAAAAATGTCCAATATTTCTCAAGCATAAAGAGATACAAACAATAAAAACAATCCAAAAGGTGGACAACAGAAATATACAACGACATCCAAATGATAACTAATTCTCAGAAGTAACAAAGAACGTTGTGAAATATGACGATGTATCAACAAAAAAATCAGCTCAAAAAAAGAGGAACAAAAAACAACTGAGTTACCAACAACAACGGCCAGTCTAAAAACATCAACCATTACGGTTCTCCCGAAAAACACATCAAAACGAATGAGAAATGAGTTGAAGAAGAGTGCAGCAAACAAAAAAGTGTGCATCAACAACACCGAAAGTGAAGTGATGGATAGTGATATATAAAAAATAAGATCTCATCATTCTCTTATTTATTTTGATCACTTATTTATTGCTCTGCACATGCTCTTTGGATCTCTATTTTTGTTATTATGGTTTTAAATATTCTCCAATGGAATATTAAAGGTTGCTGCAATAATTACATTGAACTGCAAAATTTGATCACAAAACATACACCAAAAATTATTTCATTGCTAAAAACTCATTTTAAAACAACAAATAATATTCCGGTTCCTATTAACTTTAAAATTTACTATTCTAAAAATTCTTGTATTCTAATTCATAAAACTATTCAACATGAATTTATTCGCAGATTTGATAATATTGATTCAGTAGTTGTCAAAATTATATCTATTTTCTACCTATCTTAATCCGGCTAGAAAAGTTAATATTAAAGACCTTGAAACCAATTATTATAACAGGAGATATGAACAGCTGGCATCCTCTTTGGGGATCTAAAACTAGCAACCGCAGGGGAAATACTTTGGCAAAATTTATTACTCAATTAAATCTGACGATTTTAAATAATGGATCTCCAACACATTTTTCTACCCACAAAACATTTACTCACATAGATCTTACTTTAATTTCACCGGTTTTGTCTACATTCACAGATTGGAAAATTGAAAGCTATCTTTTTGGAAGTGATCATTTCCCGATCGTTACAACATTATTTTCTGGAAACAACCATGAAAATGAAGCTCATATGAAACCACTTTTCAACACTAAAAAGGCTAACTGGCAACACTACAAATTATTATCTGAAAGATTGTGCTCCGAAAGACCGTATAGTAATAATATTAACAAAGAATGTGCCCATATTCAGAAAATAATTATTCAATCTGCTAATGAGTCAATACCTCAACATAAAGTTCTTTACAACAAGACTTTTGTTCCATGGTGGAATCGTAATCTTGAAGACTTGAAAAGAAAATGTAACTCCCTTTTAAATATATTTAGACGAAATATTACAAGAGAAAATCTTATCAACTACCGCAAAATTAATGCCCAATATAAAAGAGAATTAAAACACTCACAAAAATTATCAGTTGAAAATTTCACTTCTCAGATTAACAACTTAAGTCCAACAGGAAAAATTTGGAATAATATTCGTAGATTTTGTGGTGTGAATGTTAGAACATTTATTCATTGCACATCCGATATTAATGGCTATAATACATCCAATTCTACAGAAATAGCGAATCGATTCTGTAACTTTTGGTCCAATTTATCCGAAGACACGAATTTCCCAAATGAGTTTCAATCAAATAAGAATGTCTACATGAAAAGTCCTACATATTTACCTCCAAATAAAAATGCAAGTTTTCTCGAAAATGATATTTCCCTATTTGAACTAAATTTATCCCTCAACCAGCATAAAGGTAAACCCCCCGGCATTGACCGAATTAGTTATCAAATGATTTGTTTTTTGTACAATAATATTATAAAACATTTCATTCCACAAATATTCAAAAATATTCTCATCATACCCATATCAAAGTCAAAATCTGATAAAACATCCATCACCTCTTATCGGCTATCTCTTTAAATCCTTGTGTAGCCAAAGTTTTAGACAAAATTATAGCTAAGAGACTTTGGTGGTTCGTCACTACAAATAACCTTCTCAGCCCTTATCAATTTGGCTTCAAAAAAGGGAAATCAATTGCAGATCCACTTTTTTTGGACTATCATATAAATAGCTTCATAAAATCTAACAAACAGCTCTCAATTATATCTCCTGATTTTTCAAAAGCTTTCGACAAAATTGGCTTACTATATTCGGAACTATATGACCAATAGGAAAATAAAGGTAAAAGTAAATTCCTACTTCTCTGAAAAAAGGAATCTTCACAACGGAATGCCACAAGGATCACCACTTTCAGTTGTCTTATTCTTAATTTCTTATAATAAGCTCTCAAAGATACTAGAAACTCACAAGGAAATAAAATTTGTATCATACGCCGATGATTTTGTAATACTTAAAAAATGTGCAACAAAAAGCAATCTTTAATCAGTATCGATAGTTTATTGAATGATATCGAAAAGTGGTGCAAATTTTCAGGAGCTCAACTATCCTTGGAGAAGTGTAAACATTTACATATATGCCGTAAACAGTGTTGTGCTCCCAATCTAATGTGTAATAATAATACGATACCGCTAGTTGAAAAGTTAAATGTTCTTGGAATAACAACAAAAAATTGAGGACTTATGTTTTTCTCTTAATATTAAACTGAACATACTTAAGTGTTTATCAAATAGAAAGTTTCAATGCAACACTTATACGCTTACTTCAATTATCAGTTCTCTTATTATTTCCAAGATAAATTATGGATTTTATTTATATGGATATACTTCCAAATGCTCATTAAATAAGATTAGTACCATATTAAATTCTGCTGTGCGAATTGCTCTAGAAGCTCATCGCACAACCAGGATTAACAATATGTTATTTGAAGCTGGTCTAATGCCGATCGAAAACTACAGGGACCTCTCAACTACGAAACTTTTCAAAACAATATTATTAAAGGACGGTTCACCTTTAAATGAGCTATTAAAAAGAGCTGTTGAATCGAAGAAATTTTTTGAATTGGGTTCAGTCTTATACAGAATTAAAAGTTATTGTGATGAATACAACTTTCCCTATAATCGCACAAACGTTAATTGCACTAACCCATTTTGGAATTTTTATTCCTATCCTGTTGATACATCTCTTCGGAAGTATCAAAAGGAAAGCACCTCAATTAAAATTTATAATGCCGAATTTAGGAATATCCAAAAAAACATAGATTACGAATTTACATATACAGATGGATCCAAATCCGAAAACCATGTCAGCTACAGCATAATAAACAATTATGATATTATTATGTCGCCACTTCTTCCAGAATATTCATCTGTCTTTTCTGCGGAAATTATAGCCATTTATAAAGCGATTACATATACCACGCATTTAAGAGGCAAGTTTGTCATAGTATCTGACTCATTATCAGCTGTAGACTGCATAACAAATCCTAACAATAACAATATATATGCATCCCTTATCAGGAAAAATATTTAACATCGGAAACATTTACTGTTATGGGTACCTGGACATTCACGTATAAAAGAAAATGATTTCGCTGATATGGTTGCAAAGAAAGCTTTCAATTATCCTCTTATCGCCGCAGAAAACCTAACAATATCAGATATTTTGAGATATATCAAAAATGATTTTTCTAATAAGAAACTTACTATGTGGGAAAATGCTTCTGACTGGTACAAACACATTAATAATACCAAAACCAACATTAAAACGTATCTACGAAATGACCCAGCACTCTCCAGAATGGACCAAATAAAAATAATTCGATTAAGATTAAGACATTGCCGTGCAACTCATGACTACGTCATGAACAAAAACTTAAAAAAGAATGTAGCTTTTGTAATTCAAACATATTTGACATGAACCATTTATTAATAAACTGCCAATACATTCAACAAATTACTAATTCTGTTCCCAATGTAAATCTTATTAATTTGTTACAAAATCTTTAGAATACATCTCACAAAATTGAATAAAATTTTTAAATAACAGCGACCTCTGTAATTCTATTTAAAAAATATACCTACATTGTTCCTATTTTAAAAAATGTAATTATTTCAATCTTATAAAACATTCCTAAATTATTCCTATTAAAAAAAATTAATTATTTCATTCATCATCATCATATCATCTGTATAAAAATGTATAAATAGTAATTTGTTAGCTAGTAGTCAGAGCTTAATTTTTGTTATATTTGTAATTTATTTATAAATATAATTCTCAATAAATAAATTAAAAGCAATTATATTGAAAACCCTGCCCAAGATCTATGGTATAATATTTGTATAACTTTCTGCTCAATTACAACCAATTCTGTTGAAAAAATCGTAAACCCTAAATAGTGAACTAATATTGAACATTTTCAAAATCAAATATCCAAGGAGTAGTAGCAATGTATGTGCAAATTTCAGAGCACTATCTCAAATCGTGGATGGTAGAAGAAGCTAACTTAATATTGTGCTAACGTTATGTGAATGAATATTATTTGTTCCTTCTGTGAAAAAGGTCTTTCATCCCAATAGGAATTTCCACCACCCAATAATCTTGTCGAACATTGTAATTAGTTTTACTTCGAGCATCTAAATTTGAAAATGTATCACAATTATTCGTGTGTAAAATCATTCTTGCATTACTGTATGTTACAGGCTCAATGAAGTGCCTTGGCTTGCTGTTTGATAGTGGTTTGATTTTTGATGTGCATGTTTATTCATTAGGGTCCAAGTAAAATATTATTTTAAGAAAACTATAGGGGAGACTAGGGCACCTTCGGCACTTTTTGTTTAGAGCTCAATATCTCAGTACTTATTCAGCAGATATAAAAACTTTATGGCTGATTATTGCCTTCTGAAACTTAATTATAAAAACTAGTACCAAGTAGTATTAGTTAAACATTTTTACAGTTTTGTAAAATAAGTAAAATTTGCCCCTACCCGGGGTAGCTTCGGCATTTGATGGGGAACATTCAGCATCATAGTCATAGCCTGATAATTATCACCGCTATATTTCTGGTTGAAATTCAGATCCTCTAAAGGTTATATTTAGATTTAATATGCGACTCAAAGTTTGATTTTTAAGGCTATATTTTCTAGAGGCGGTCGTTGGTGTCTCAAGGTCACACACACTATAAGAAAAAGCTTTATTTTATCCCATTTTCGTCAATACAAGCACGTTTCGTCTTATATATGTAATTTCGGACCATATTAAAGGATTATTTTTAATGTCAAACTCAAAAACGCTGTTTCCTCAAAAAACTACAGTTGGTTTTTAACCGTTTAATTCGTTTTGTCTATTCTCTAAATGTTCGAGAACATGTAACCCCTTATGTTTGTGAATTCATTGGCTGCAATTTTTTTAATTTTATATCTTTACGCTCTATGCTACATTTTTATAAAGTAGTTAAATACCAAGCACCATTGTATTTAGTTAATGAATTTACTTTTTCCAGGTCGGTAAGAAATCCTCAAATTTTAATTCCAAAATTAACTTCTCATCTTGAAAGGTCGTTTCTTGTAAGAGTTGCTAGATCATATAATTCATTGCCTATATATTTGAGACATTTTCATTTACTTCCTATGACATACAGACGTAAACTTTGTGCGTACTTTCAGACAAGTCCTTTTACATCTTAGCATTCTATTTTCTCTTTGTGTACACAATTGTGATTCTGTCTTTCGGCAGTTACATTATTAGTTTTTAATTTTGCCTGCAACTTGGTTTTTACATTTATTTTTAAATTCAATTTTATTTTTAATTCTTTACATTTAGTAAATTGTTTTAGTAGTAATTACAATCCTCATCTTTAATTTAAGCTGTTATATTATTTTTTAATGCTGGGTTTGATGCTAAGTTTGTAATTATGTTTTTTTTGTTGCAATGCCTGTTGATGAGCTATTTCTGCTCGGCAAACCGAGTATTTATTTAGACTGCTAGCAGAGTTTGTGTCATTTTTTCTCTTTACTTTCACTTTTTATCTTTTTGGTTATTTGTGATAAGTAAATGTTGAATTTAATTTTCTTGTTTGAGCTTTGTGTTTTTTGTATTGAGCATCAAGCCAAGCATATATAGATTTAATTTAAATTTTTTTTATTCTTGTTATAAGTATATTCTGTCGATTGTCAATTTCTTAAATGTGGTCTTCGGACTTTGGAATTGTTAAATAAAAAAATAAATAAAATAAATAAATAAAACTTTTTTCTATCAATCTTCTAAAATCATTGTATTTTTAATTGTTTTTATAAGAATTCACATTGTAATTAACTACTTTTCAACAATACTGCCTTAAAATTTAAAAAGTTTTATACACGAAAGTCTTACGAAATGGAATGGAAATACTACAAAAACAGCTGTAAAAATACATGCATGTAAATAAGCTTATTAACTAGACTGTTATTTATTTCGATACCTATGTATCGAAAATAATGATGTGCGGTGAGAGCTTCGAAAACGCGATTGCCGAATGTGGCCCGATGGGAAAGGTGCCCAATCTCCCCATTTTACTTGGACGTTGTCTTGCATAGTAAGATTACAAGACAGGTAATACATGCCCTGATTATGACACACTTTATGTATTGTGTTTAGAAATTGGTGGTAGTTGCGGCTTTGCCCTAGGAAAGATCGGGCTTTTGTTCCATAGCGTTATGCGTTAACTTACGTTGTATGCAGTGTTCGAAAATAAACATTATGGTACCGTACCATGGTGTATAGGTACACTAAAATATTGTTCACAAAGAAAATCGTGGCGTTGTACTTGCCGAAACTTTACTGGTAGTGTACCATACATGTAGATTTTGTTATTTTTCAGGAAAAATGAGATAAAATAAAAAAATTAAATATTACAAAACAAACCAAAATTATTGAATTGGTAATATAACTTTATTTGCAATTACAAAAGTGAAAAAGTCTATTTGAAATATGTATTCTGACCAGTTTTTGTTACAAACTGATACAGCTTTAGATAAAAAATTGACTTAAAGGGTAAAATGCAGGAATTACAAATAATGGTGATAGTAGGGGACAGATATGGACATGCGGTAGCTTTTTTTTGACTTGCGTTATGCATAAAATAAAGCGATAGTAATACTTAAAGCAACTACAAATGATGCGGTATAGTACAGTCAACACTCGGTCATTCGTGAAAATACTGCCATTGTTGACTCTCACTTTACCGATTGTTTTCCATTCACATCATATCTTCGTATAAACACTCTCTGCTATCGCCGGCTTCGTTCAGAGTGTTTTTATGCATGTGAGTGCGGGAGAATATAAACAATGCAAACAACGCAAAAGAAACAAAGTCAATCGAATCAATGCGGTGCACCGCATCATAACAGTACTACTCTATGAGTGAAGTTTGTTTTTATGATCAGTTAATTTTAGAATGAACTATGACAATCCAGTTTTTAATTTTTTTTCTGTTATGTTATACATAATATTTTAAAATTTCTCATAAAACAAGAATTATTCTTTTAATTTTTAAATAAATTAGTCCGGTGGGATTCATTTGTATTTGACTTACTTTTGTGTTTATGTTATGTTTAGGAGAATTTGCGTTGGTGAATATGAATGATTTTCCTATTGCGTTAGCCGGTGTACTACTAGTTGCGTTGAATGGATGTCATTCTCTGGTAGGGGATGATAGTACCAAGCAACGGCTCTGATTGGCTTTAACATGGCGAAGTCCAGGCTTATCTTGGTCCCTCTTTCATCTCAATTGTTGACACTGACCCCCGTGGTGTCACTTGGGGTAGCTATTTTCATTACCCATTAGAATAGAACTACACGCAAACGTACATCTTGAGTACATCCGCCAAAGCAGGTATACTCAAGTACAAAGCCGATATTATTGCCTTACAGAAAATGCAATGGAACAGGGACAGGCGTAAGTAAATCAGACGATTACGCACTGTGTTATAGCTGCTATGAAACGAGACACGCTTCGGATTTATGGTCAACAGGAGAATAAAAGACCTCGTCTGCAGATTCACTCCAGTAGATGAGCGGATTGTTATAATCCGCATAAAAGTTCTTCTACATCAGTCTTATTTGTGCCCATGCTCCGACCCTGGCCATGACATTAAAATTCTGCTAGGATATTTTAATGCAAAAATCGGAAGGGAAAATTTTTTTTAGCCCCACCGTCGGAAAATTCAGTCTTCATGAGGAAACATGACTTCGCGGCAGCATGGTAGTTAGCAGCACCAGATTTAAGCATCTCGATATACATAAAGCCACCTGGATTTCTCCTGATCAAGCAACGAGAAATCAAATTCATCATGTTGTGATAGACGGAAGGCATTCATACAGTGTTTGGATCCGAGGAGCGAATATCGATTCGGACCACAACTTGTAGTAGCCAAGGTTCTCACTCGTCTTAACCCTTTGTGGCCCGAATTTTTACCCGTGAAAATAGAACTATTTTCTGTGCACAGATTTAATGTAACTATCTGAAATAGGAAATGAGCAAAATTTGACACCGCTACATTCTTGCATTCGGGAGATACAATACGTTCTTTCCGAAAAATAAAAGTCCAATATCAACAAAAGCAAATGCAATATCGACAACAATTTAGAGGGTACATTTCGTACATTTTGATTACCAAGCAATTTAAATATTTTGGACTGTATACACAATTTGGTACTGTACATATTTTTGCACTCATCTATGCATTGAAAAGCGTATGGCACAATGAATAGGTAGTCCATTTAGCACAGCTGATATCTTGATTAGGTAATTTCTACTTGAATTCGAGGTGCAGTGTTGCCAACCATTTGAAATATTATATGGAAAAAATTGATAGATAATCGAGACAAAAACAAAGGGTTTTGTTCTGATACATCACCTTATTATTCAATGAAGCCCATCAGTATACTGTTACGTTCTTGGGTTTTACTAAATCCCGTGTAGACGTTGTTTTATTTCCCGATACAATTCGTACCAAATAAAACGCAGGTTCTTTCGGATTACGATTATTACAATGATTTTATTCACACAACTTTACTTTGCACTTTACTTTACTCGACGGTTTCAATTCGCGATCTGATTCACAACTGACTCACTGCCTTTCCATTTCCCCTATTTATATGAGCCTCGCTTGTCGCTACAGAAGTTTCTAGACGATCTGGTAACACCTAGATCACGAACAATCTACCAATGCAACAAACACACATACAAACTTACATTGAGTAAACAATAACAACAACACATATACAGGCGAGGGAATAACAAAGAAAGAGGAATGACGTTTAACAAGAATTGTACGACAATAACAAAAATAGAAAATGAAAGAGGAAATGGAAGGATGTAGAAAAATCTATACAGTAGTTGTTGTTGTGAGGTTATTCAAATAAACTGCGTAGTAGAAATTTACGTTACAATTCAAATTCTTAAATTAACGGAATTCATCTAAATTAACTTAAATCTAAAGTTATATTCGTAACAATACTTTAAAGCACTAATGCACAAAATAGTACGACAGCGGTGATTGCTAAACACTTATTCTCCTTTTGACTCTTTTCGTCAGTGATTTTTGTTGATTATCTCTCAGTTACGCTCCCACATACTTACTCTCAATTTAGTTTTGTTCAACTCTGCTTTAAAGCACTAATGCACAAAATAGTACGATAGCGGTGATTGCTAAACACTTATTCTCCTTTTGTCTCTTTTCGTCAGTGATTTTTGTTGATTATCTCTCAGTTACGCTCTCACATACTTACTCTCAATTTAGTTTTGTTCAACTCTGCTATAAAGTATACTGATGGGCTTCATTGCTTTGAAGTAGCTGCCTACTCCACTAATGCACAAAATAGTACGATAGCGGTGATTGCTAAACACTTATTCTCCTTTTGTCTCTTTTCGTCAGTGATTTTTGTTGATTATCTCTCAGTTACGCTCTCACATACTTACTCTCAATCAATGGTGGGCAAAATTTCTCTTAAAAAAATGTTTAAGGGAAAATAAAACCATGAATTATTCCTCGGAATTTATTAAAGTTAATATTTTTAAAGCATAAATAATATCCACAGAAGTTCAAAAAATAAATTCATTAAAAAAATTTCGGAAAAAATGTCATTAATGTTTGTTTTAACATAAAAAAATGTTAAGAGAACGCATTAACGCTGGTGTGCACGTCTGCCCAACTATGCTCTCAATTTAGTTTTGTTCAACTCTGGCCTACTCACACTCATTGTTATGCTCTTTCAGTCAGTCGTTGTTTGGCAGCCAACGAATGAACACATGCTGGGGTGCGCGCACGACGTCGTGTCCACACAACTAGAAACTCAACGAAATAACACTTAGGGATAAAAGTGTTTCAGTATATTTTGGATTTTCATTTTATTATTAGAAATACGTTTTGTATGTTTAAACTATTTTAAAAACAACAGAATAATTGCTGTTTTTTTAAGAATTAAATATTTGATAATTATCGTAATATTTATTATTAATATTATAATATACTAGCTGACCCGGCAAACGTTGTTTTGCCTTATCGAAATTGCATCAATATAGGTTTGGTAAATATTAAGGAAGTTATCGAAAACACATTTGAGTATGTGTGGTATTTCTGTATATTAATCGGTTAAACTTATTCCACCAAACATTTTTGATACATCCCAATATTTTGACTTTTTTATTTTGTCCATTATTGAAGTATTCATAATTAGATTGAAATGTTGTTCATGTCTAACTGTCCTTTTGACTTTTTTATTGAAATCAGTATATAATTCGCAATATTTTAGATTGGGCTTGGCTTGAATGTTGGTATTACAAACATGTTGTATCGTTTAGTGGTATATAATTTCATCCATACATGAGGGGAATTCTCAATTATTCCGCTAAAATATAAGTTCAGTGAATTTTTTAACAATTTATTATTTAGTTGCTAGATTATCTATATTAATTTGTATGATTTTTTGTTATAGGTTCTATATATATTTTTGACAGTTAAGAGTAAAAAAAGATCGGAAAATGTTAACGTCGGATATACAAATCTATAACGGCAATCTGAAAACTAATTAACAATTTGTTTAAAAATACAATATACTTATATCTAAGGCAAAACAACGTTTGCCGGGGAATTGTAAACGTTACTTTATATATTTGTTTTGGCGGAATCTCACAAATAGTTTGCATATTTTCCTATTCTGACCACATACGATTTATAAGTCCTTTGAATCGTCAAAATCGGTGCAGACGTTTTTTTAGTTATACACGATGTAACTAACACAACATTCGATTATTCCTATTTCCCGACTTTTTTATGTTTTTTCAACATTTTTTCGTAAAACCCTTCCCAATGCAATCACAAACAGCCGAAGGAAAACGTGAGTGAAATCGGTACAGTCAATACACAATGCAAACATTTTTTGCATCTATAAAAATACATTTGAGAAACCATAAAGGCAAATATAAGTTAAACACAAACATCATGTAATGCGGAATTGCCTCCCCAATATAAGAAAATGTTCAATAATACCTTCGTGATTTGTTGTAATCGTATATCGCGAAATACTAACATCATTGAACTATATTGAATATATTGATAGACGTTTTCCTTTTTACTAAAACATAAAAAAAACATATGTCTATGTATTGTGCGTTTTTTCTCAAAAATATCCGTGCTGTTGTTTCCTATTAAGGACACGATCATGTTTCGGTCAGTGGCCCTCATGGGATATGTGTTGTATTTATAAGTGCAAAACAATTTGTTCCATTATTGTGCATTTTTAAGCATCCTTGTCCGATTTTACGTACTTGGAAAGTTGTAACAAAATATTAAGTTAATTGCCTTTAATTCGGTATTCCGCATAGGGTATACAACTTCCCTCATAATTGCCGGTATAATTTTTGGTATAGGCTCCACATAATGAAACCGCTTAATTTTTACTTTACCATGTCTTACTATGTTTTATTTAAGAAAAATTTCACAACCTATACATACCATGCAAATTGCTTCACATAACATAACTTATATTTTCAAAATAATAAATATAGATTTTATGGAAAACGTGAGCAAATAATGTTTTCTTACTAAATTTAACTTTAATGAAAATATACATTTATTTTTATTTACTACAGTTTTTTCAATGCAATGACAATCCAATTGATTGTAGAAAATTAACATATTTTGAGAATTTTCAATAAATGACAATTACTTAAAGATATTATACGCTGCCACGTTTTCACCCAAAATATGTCCAAGAAGAACTACGAAGAGGTCAAATCATAAATGATCGATATAAAATGTGTGGTAATGCTAATATCTTTCAAAATATATTTTGCAACATTTTTCGCGGATTTTTCTCAAAATGTTCTTTCATTAAAACATTTCCACTTCAATTGCAGACTACTAACAGAAACTTTAAGTCAAATCGGTCCAGCCGTTTCTTTAAAATAATTTTTGCAAGATTTTCGCGGATTTTCCTATTTTTTTTTTTCATAAAAACCTTCCCACTGTAATTACCGACAACTGAAAGAAATTTTTAGTCAAATCGACCCATCCGATCTCAATTGATGAATTAGTATACATTTTTTGGCACCATTTTTATATATATAGATTATCTCGGTATATGTTACTTTATAAACTTCATTTGATTATTGTGACATATACAATTTGTAATTGATATAAAAACATTTTTAATAATGCTTTTAATTTATATAATAACAAAAATTAAATGCATCAAAAAAATTTCCCGACCACAAAAATGTACACACAATTTTTTTCAGTACTGTTCTGTTTTCTCTCACACATACTAACGCATTTTAATTTTGGGCACCTATGTTATTATTGCATCATGGGTGCAATCTAACACAACACGGAAATGTGGTGGAGAATTATCGGGAGAAAAGGAGAGAGGAGAAACGTGTTTTCAGAAAAAGAAGAAAGAACAAGAAAAACGTGAGCGTGAGCAAATCGAGATGTGCAGGAGTCAGATTGAAGTCCGGAAATTTTACCAACGAGTAAAACATAAAACCGAAGGTTTTGGTAAAAACTGAAAAAGGAAAACTGATGACAGATACAGACAGCGTGTTTAGGATCTGGAAGGAGCATTTTGAAAAGCTTCTGGTATCAAAGAGTGGCAATGAAAAAGATGCCCCAGAGCGAATAAGAGATGATGGTATAGAGTGTATACCACCTAGCCATGATGAGGTCAGGTGAGGTCCGGATTCTTTTGGTCCGTGCCGGGATCGAACAAAACCCCGGACCGTTGTTCTATTCGGTTTGCCATAACATCATTCATCACAGGTCAGTGTCTGTGAGATGTAAATGGTGGCGGCGGTGCAGGAAACCAAAATGAAAATTGTAGCCTACAGCGTTGTGATGGTTACAACGTTCTGAGGAAGGATCGCAACAGAAGTGGAGGTGGAGGCCTAGCATTCCTTATGCACCACTCTGTCCAATACAGGCCTATCTCGCTTGAGCTTGACTCTAGTGATACATAGAATGTATGGGTGTAGCAGTTAAATGTGGTTCTGCCGAGGTAGAGGTGCTTAACGTGTACATACCGCCGATTAATAGCCGTGCACCGCGTTATTTGCCCAACATTAGTTTTCTATTGGAGGGCAATAACCGTCTGGTGCTAGGGGACTTCAATGCCCACCACGAGTCGTGGCATTCCGTCTTAGGTAATGACCAGAGGGGAATAGTGCTGCCAGAGCAAATTGATAGCTCCACGTTATGCGCGGTAAATGAGGATGCCCCCACCAGAATAAGGGGAGATTGTCACAGTTCGCCAGATATAACCATTGTGTCACCAGGTATGATAAATGACGTCAGCTGACAGCCCGTCATTTCTCTTGGCTCAGACCACCTTCCCATAATCTTCTCCATTAGCAGACCGCCGGAGTTCGTCATCTCTGAACGCCGCACTTTCCTTAACCATAGGAAAGCCAACTGGCAAGGATTCAGAGAGTTCACCAACCTTCAGATAACTTTCCATTCCTTCTGAAGTACGGGTAGCAGAAAGGAAATTCCGAGGCATCATCACAGCTGCTAGATTTATACCTGCTGGTCGAATACCCGAAATGAGACCTCATTTCCCAGCAAAAGCAGTTGGTCTAGCAAACGAGCGTGATGAGCTCCGTCGATCTAACCCAGCAGATCCCAGGGTCAGGGAACTTACGTTGGAGGTCAGCAGATTATTCGCACAAGAGGAATAAATGGTTGGATCACCTGAAGAGTTGCAACATTGGTACTGGAGTAAGTAAACTGTGGGCAACGGTTAAGTCGCACTCGAACCCTGGAAAGTAGGATGATAGGACCTCAGTCACATTTAACGACGAAACTATGACTGCTCCGAAGAGATGCGCAAGTTATTTTAACCGACAGGTTGTCGAGCATCCCGAGAGCGACAGGGCGAAGAAGAGTACTTCGTCGTATGAGATTCTTTCCAGCCCAGAGGTGCCCACCACAGTTTACGATGGGTGATGTTGCATGTGTCATCCGTAACGTGAAGCCATCCAAAGCGTTGGGCCCTGAAGGAATATCTATGTGTATGCTGAAGCAG
>NW_026876748.1:0-20067 GCF_032173495.1 Musca vetustissima
CCAAATTTCAATAGGGTTCCAATTTGGGCCAAATAAATGACCTGTGCCAAATTTTATCCAATTCGAATCAAAATTGCGACCTGTACTTTGTTTACAATTTAACATGGACAGACGGACATGCATAAATCGACTCAAAAAGTTATTCTATGCATATTCTCTCGATTCTTTTTGCCTGTTACAAACATATGCACAAAGACATAATACCCTGTACCACAGTGTGGTGAAGGGTATAAATAGCAACTAGGGAGAATATCCCAACAAAACACTAAGGGAACTGATGAGGATCAGTGGCGAGATCCGAAGTTATAGTCTTCTCAGCCTTACACCTCGGCGGACAATGCCATACATTCCCCACTTATAAATAGTTGTTGTTGTTTTTTTATAAAAACAAAAAACTAGGATTCAGCTTGACTATTTTGCAAAAAACACGATATCACCTTAGCATGAAGAACGGTTTTCTAAGTAAAAGTTTAGGTATATTTTTCGAGTACTATCAATTTGTTAGGTTTGGAATTTTAAAAATATTTTTTTCACGGCGTGTTTTTTTAAGGAATTTTTTTTTCCAAGAACCTGGATTTGTGGATTTTAAGGTATATTTTTTCAAGGACAATCTTGCCGTAGATTTTGAGGTATATTTTTACAAGGGCTTTCTTGACGTAGATTTAAATTTATATTTTTTAAAAATTATCTCCGCGTTAATTTTTGAATATATTTTTTGCATATTCTTGATAAGAATAAAATTCTATGTCGATGTGTGAAATTGCTAGTACTCATGGGATGTTTGGTATTGCAAATGGGATATATCGGTCCACTTTTTGTGTATCCCCCACAAAAAAGTGTATACCACACAAAAAAGTTATGCTATGCAAGGGTTCTCCTTGCATAGCATATCTTTACCCAAGTTTCAGGTTAGCCCCCATATAACGGTACCTCCCAATATTCGGTTTTTTGGAAATTTTAGGCAGGCTTTTCAACCGAATTAGGTGTAATTTGGTGTTTTGTATTTTCATTGACTGTCAAATCTCACTACCAAAAATATCAATATTGATCTCCGTTTCATTATAGCCCCACTATGAGATATTTTGAGAATATCAATCATCATCCTATAATAACATGAATATTCTCCCAGGAGCCGAACATAAAATTACTTTTGCTTTTTAAGAATATTTTTTCAAGGACTATCTAGGATTGGATTTTTAAGAATATTTTCTTTTTAAGGATTATCTAGGCGTGGGTTTTTAAAGATATTATTTTCAAGGAATATTTCGGCGTAGATTTTTATACCCTTCACCACACTGTGGTACTGGGTATTATGTCTTTGTGCATATGTTTGTAACTAGCAAAAGGAAACGATATAGACAGATGGTTCCTTTTGAGAATATGCATAGAATCACTTTCTGAGTCGATTTATGCATGTCCGTCTGTCCGCCCGTCTGTCTGTCCGTCCATGTATTTTTGTGAACAACAGGTCGTATTTAAAATCCGATTTGGATAAAATTTGGCACATGTCACTTATTTTGCCCAAGGACGAACCCTATTGAAATTGGAGAAAATCGGTTCAGACTTAGATATAGCTCCGATATATAGTTTCGTGCAATTCAATGTAAATAGTGCACCAAACTCCCAATATTGGTCCGATTGAATTTTGCACAGTGTACTGAATTAGGCCCCCACTGATGTATGCAAAATTTTTTTGGAATCGGTTCAAATTTAGATGTAGCTCCCATATATAGTTTCGCCCGATTTTAGGTAAATGGTACGCCAAAGTCCCTATATATCTTCCGATTTGCACGAATTTTGGCATATCGTACTGGATTGAGTCTATGTATGCAAAATTTCTTGAAAATCTGTTCAGATTTAGATGTAGGACATGACATTTTGCACAACGTACAAAATTGAGCATTTTGATATTTGCTTTAAATCGATTTACATAATTTTGACCCATTGTAACAAACGAATGGCATGTTTATAGATTGATCTAAGTCGGTTCACATTTAGATAAAGGTCACATATTTTAGTTCATCCAATTTCATGTTAATGGCCCTTCTGTTAGGATGCATTCGTTTAATATAACCATAGTGGTGAAGGGTATCATATAGTCGTCTTCGTCCGACTGTACTACTTTCTTTACTGGTTAAGTTATTTATGTTTTTCAAGTACTATCTGGGATTGGTTTTAAGTAAATTTTTCTAGACATTAGGCGAGGATTATATTCGTCTTCGGACGGCTCACAAGGAGGACATAATGTAAAAAGTAATAAAAATAAAATTGTACAAAATGGATATTTGTTAATCCGTCGCATAGCTTTCACGTGTTTATCAAATTAGAAATATTTCGTATACGAATAACCTATCAAGTCCTAGTGGGCCTACATAAAATATCAACTTATTGAACTCGATTTTGTGAAAGATTTTTTAGACTTTGTCTAAATAGAAAGTTGACTAGTTGGAGGAGGAGTAAAGACGAATAACAGACCACACATGTCGCAAAAAGTTCAGTAACATAATTGTGCGTTTTCTATTCTGTAACTATATGTCTGTAAAAAGTTTTAGCCAGTTGATGTTTTCGTGTTGTCTTCTTATTTCCATTAAACAACCATGAAAACTTACAAAATAAATCTTCATTTGTATGACAATGTAAGACAACCATCAGCCTCGCTCACTCCATCTGGTAACAACACAAGTTCAACATAAAGTGTTTAAATACACATTTCAATCAAAATATAAACAAAATAAAAAGAGAGAAGAAGAACAAAAAAAAACTTTGTTACTTTTTGATGGGTACAAACCCATGTTTCAATGTCGACTATCAGAAGTTGGTGAGGATATAGTAAGTTCATTATGAATTTTTTTGCAACACAAAAATGTCATATTCGGCCTACTTCTATATATAAAATTAGACCGGAAGGAGATTCTGAAATGTCTAACGGACAGTTTTTGGGAAAGGTATTGCAATGTACTTATTTCAGCCTGTTGAGGGGGCTAAGAGGCTCTGATTCCGCCCAAGGTTATTTCTTGACCAGAAGATCGTCTAGAAGATATTTTTATTGCAATTCTCTTAACGATATAGTTTGTATACACCAACCAGTACCAATACGAAATGGATTATATTTCAATTTCCTCGTATTGTTCACAAAACGTGGGAGTGATTCTGGCTGTGTGTGGGTGAGTTGTCTGTATGTGGATTGTGCTTGAGTACCCATCATTAACCTCGAAATGTTGGGTACCATTATTTATTAGACTGTTAAGTGAATGTAAACACCACATAGTCAGCAGGAGCAGCAACATAAACAGCAGTTGACTTATTGCCAATTTAATGACTGTTTAAATAAATTGCCAATAAAGAAATTTGCTGAATGACATCCACTTGTTTTTGTTGGTTGCATGGCAATGACTGTTAGCAAAGGAGAGAACAAATGGATGTACAGTTTATTTGAGCAACAACAAAGAGCAGCAGTTGAGGTCTTTAACGTAAACTAATTCTATAATAGTAGTCGTATAAAATACGATCTTAAAATAGCGATTTATTGACCCCTTTTGAAATATATTTTCAAAATTTTATATGGGCAGCATTGCCAGGTTTTTAACATAGGTGAAGCCGAGGTTCAACCCTTTATCACTTCGGAATTATCAAAGTACATAAAAAATATTAATAGTTTTGGATTTATTGATCTGTCGTTGCAAACTTTTCATGATATGGACCTCCAAAGTTTATTTACGTGGATGTTGTGTATACGTTAATATAAAAGCAGTAACGAAAGTAGTAAAGACGGGCTGGGACGACTATATGATACCCTTCCCCACTTGTGGTATATTATACATATGTATCCTAACAGACGCCGGCTTTTCGAAGGAACATTAATATGAAATTGAACGAACTTAAATATGCGAACTTTATCTATATGTAAACCGACTAACCTACACAAATCGTTTTAAAGCAATGTATGCTGAACTGTTTAAAATTTAACAAATAACATGAATAGCTTCATATATATAAATATATATATATATAAATCTAAAATGATTTCACGAAAACTTGACACACGTAAGGTTATACTAACTTCAGTAAATTGTACAAAATTGTGTCCCAATCGGCCAAACTTTGGGTCTATAGTACACAATTTACATCAAATCGGACAGAAATATATATGGGAGCTAAATCTAAATATGATCCGAGCTTCACGAAACTTAACACACGTCATTCTAGACTCAATTCAGTACGCTGTGCCAAAATTCGGGCAAATCGGAAGATATATAGGGACTCTGGTACACCATTGGCATAAAAACGGACGAGAATATATATGAGAGCTATATCTAAATCTAAACCGATTTTCACGAAACTTAGCACACATCGTTCAAGACTATACTTAATATAATATTTCGTGCAGATCAAAACATATATGGGGACTTTGGTGCACCATCGAGATAGACCAATAGGAGCTCTAAAGGAACCATGGGTCTATCTCGATTGCTTTTGCCTGTTACAAACATATGCACAAAAACATAATACCCTGTACTACAGGGTGGTGAAGGGTATCAAAATGCAGGATTATTTTTCAATAATAATGCAATTATCCAATGAAAAGCAAGAGAAAATTTATTTTTGATGACATGAATTTTGAACCAATTCTCGTGGTCAAAAATTTTTATGCTTTAATTCGAATCTACACTAATTCAAGAATGTCCCTACAAAATTTCAAGTGAAAATCTCAAGAACTCTTGAAGATATAGCCGATTTATTGTGACACGATCAAGTGACGGCTAAAGGGCTTCTCAAACTTTAAACGCGTTTTTCTCTTTTGTGAATGGCGGGCACGATAACTCAAAAACTAATAACCCAATCGATTCCAAATTTTTACACGTTTCTCTGTGAGTGTATAGCTATCGTATGAACTAGGATAAAGCCAATCGGTGAAGATCTTCCTTATTTTTTAACCTGGTTTTTGGTCAAAAATCGGCGAATTTCCAAAAAATATTTTTTCAAAGGTTCGCCATTTTGTAAATTTTAGAGCGAAGTCAATAATCTTAGTTCATACGAGAGCCAGACATGTACTCTTTCTAACACCGTTGGAATTTTCAGATTCCGATGTTCCAGTGAGGAGTTATCATGCCCGCCATCAAAAATGAGGAATTTTTTTAATTACAAAAAACAACAACAAAACAATAACAAAATTTGTTTGTAAATTATTTTTCTTCTCTTTTAAATATTCAAATATATATGCGCTAAGTTACAAACCTCAACAAGCATTGGTATTGATTTACCAGCCCTTTGAAAATCTTGAAAAATTAAAATCGAGAATGGGAGGGGTTCCCTTAAGGGAGGAAATTTACATGTGTTTCATTTGGTTCAATTAGACGTGGAAACCATTTAATTAACTAATTACTTACTTACTTAGCTGGCTTGTTACAGAACGGTTGTTCCATAAGCCGAGCTTAAAACAGATTTCCAAGCGCGTCAATCTTGTGCGCAAGTCCACCAATTCGGAAGACCACGTTCCAAGATGTTGTTTTCTACTTGGTCTTTCCATCCAATTCGTGGCCTTCCCCTTCTACGGGAACCATCAGTAGGCTCGTTTTAATATGCCTTTTGAGCTAGGGCATTTTCATTCATCGGCACAACATGGTCTAGCCACAGTAGTCGCTGCAGCTCAATACGACTGACTATGTCGATGTCCGCGTATAAATTGTAAAGCTCGTGGTTCATTCGACGCCGATATTCATCGTCGACGCAGATCGGCTCGTAAATCTTTTGGAGAATTTTTCTCTCAAACACCCCAAGAGCTGCTTCATCTGCTTGCGCAAGTACCCATGCTTCTGATACATATAAGAGCACGGGTAGTATCAGCGTCTTGTAAAGTGTGAGTTTGGTCTGGCGGCAGGTGGCCTTGTTTCTAAACTGCTTACTTAGACCATAGTAGAATCTGTTGGCCATCACAATCCTTCTCCGAATTTCAAAAGTGATGTCATTCGTTTTATTTATGGCGATACCAAGGTATATAAAGTCTTCAACTACCTCGAAGCTGTAGTTCTCAAGTTCCACAGCTGGTCCGAGTCTACTGGACGCCTTGCGCGTTGATACCATCAGCTTGGTCTTCACACGACAAACTGTCACCTTGTCTGAATTCTCGTTCGGCATTGAAGGGCTCTGATGGGTCCTTTCATACTTTAACTGCTGACCTTGTGCCACTTAAAGTTATCCTGCATAGCCGTATTAATTTTGCAGGAATGCCGAACACAGACATGGCTTTAAACACATCTGAACGGATAGGGCTGTCGAATGCGGCTTTATAGTCGACAAATAGTTGGTATGTGTCGATGTGTTTTTCGTGGGTCTTTTCCAGGATTTGGCGCAGAGTGAAAATCTGGTCAATGGTGGATTTGCCAGGTCTGAAGCCGCATTGGTATGGTCCGATGATGTCATTGACCATTGGCTTCAATCGTTCACACAGCACACTGGATAGCACGTCATATGCGATGGGAAGGAGACTTATTCCTACATAGTTGGCACATATCGTCTTGTCCCTTTTTTGTGCACGGGACACAGGATGCTGATGTTCCAATCATTGGGCATGCATTCATCTAGCTAAATTGTGCTAATCAGCTGGTGCATGCTCCTGACCAGCATCTGGCCACCAGTCTTGAATAGTTCGGCTGGTAACCCATCGGCTCCTGCTGCTTTGTTGTTCTTGAGCCGATTAATTGCTTTTATGAGCTCACCTTGGCTAGGTGGTATACACTCTATACCATCATCTCTTATTGGTTCTGGGGCATCTTCTTCATCGTCATTATTTGATACTAGAAGCTTTTCGAAATGCTCCTTCCAGATCCTCAACACGCTGTCTGTATCTGTCACCAGATTTCCTTCTTCATCTCTACAGGAATATGTGCCTGCACCAAAGCCTTCGGTTTGGTGTTTTACTCGTTGGTAAAATTTCCGGTCTTCATTCTGACTCCTGTACATCTCGATTTGCTCACGCTCACGTTTTTCTTGTTTCTTCTTCTTTTTTCTGAAAACATGTTTCTCCTCTCTCCTTTTCTCCCGATAATTCTCCATCACGTTATGCGTTGCTACTGTCTACAGGGTTGCCCTATACGCTGCGTTTTTCGCATCAGTAGCATTACGACACTCCTGATCGTACCATGGGTTTCTTGGTGGGGTTTTTTGATACCCAATTGTTACTTTTGCTGCAGTTTGTAGGGAGTGGGCAATTCTTTGCCATTGTGCTTCTATACTATTATCGGAATAAGCAGATGGGTAAGTTGAGCGGAGTAGGCCTCGGCTACCTGTTGTGTTTGCAGCTTTTCGACGTCGAGTTTCCGTGTTGTATTAGATCGCAACTTTGCTGCAACATTAAGACGGGTGCGTACCTTCGCTGCAACAAGGTAATGGTCCGAATCGATATTCGCTCATCGGATCTATCGGACGTCTAAAACACTCAATGAATGCCTTCCGTCTATCACAACATGATCAATTTGATTTCTCGTTACTTGATCAGGAGAGATCCAGGTGGCCTTATGTATATCGAGATGCTTGAATCTGGTGCTGCTAACTACCATGTTTTTTGCTGCCGCGAAGTCAATCAACCTCATTCCGTTGTCGGATGTTTCTTCATGAAGGCTGAATTTTCCGACGGTGGGGCCAAAGATATTTTCCCTTCCGATTTTTGCATTAAAATCTCCTAGCTGAAATTTAATGCCATGGCAAGGGTATAACCGCTGCTGTTTCTAGGCGCTCGTAAAATATGTCTTTGGTCTGTCCATCTCTGTCTTCGGCCGGAGCATGGGCGCAGATAAGACTGATGTAGAAGAACTTCGCTTTCCTACGGATTATAGCAATTCGCTCATCTACTGGAGTGAATCTGGAGACAAGGTCTTTTATTCTCCTGTTAACAATAAAACCGCAGCCAAATTCATGTCTCGTTTCATGGCAGCTATAATACAGGGCGTAATCGTCTGACTTACTTACACCTGTCCCTTTCCATCGCATTTCCTGTAAGGCAATAATGTCGGCTTTGTACTTCTAGAGTATATCCGCCAAAGCGAACACTGCGCCTGTTCTGTACAGCGTGCGCACATACCAAGTGCAGATTCGCAGATCGTGGTCCTTTATACGTTTGCGGGGGTCGTCAACATTAGGGGGGTTTGGTTTTTTTTTCTTAGCTTTTTCATAGTATGTTTGGTTTTCCGAGAGTGGGCAACTAACCCGACGCCTCAACCCATTTTTTATAGTTCTTATGGGTGAACTCGCGGCACATATTATCTCACTATTTCATCGTGGGTGATGAGAATAGCTACCCATGTGGCACCGCGGGGAGGTCAGTGTCCACAATTGAGATGAAAGAGGGACCAAGATAAGACTGGACTTCGCCAAGTTAAAGCCAATCAGAGCCGTTACTTGGTATCTATCATCCCCTACGCCACCCATTAACTAATTAGTAGGTAAATTAAATTGATTTATTTCACATTATTTCAGTACAATGTACTACACTATTTTAATAATATTACTATGAAACTACATCTCTAAATTAAAACAATATTATAATTAACAATAAAAAAAAACTAAAGTGTGTCTTTCTTTCATTTCAGGTAATCTCTCAAAATTATTTTGTCATTTTAAATCAAAACAGTAAATTACAAAGACACCTTAATTAAGTTTTTATATCAAGCAAAACTAATTGTTTCCATTAAATTGCTCTAAAAGGATTATAAATCCTTTCTCCTACAAAGCATTTTCACCCACATTTTGTTTGTTGTTTGAATAAATAAATTTGTTTTGTAGTCTATGGCAGAGTAAAGGAAATCTCCGAAAGACAAACAAATAAATTTGTCAATCAACCTGAATAAATTTCAAAGTACAAGAAAAGAATTTTTTGTTTTACAAAATACAAACCAACATAAGTAAAATGGTCAACTTTAGTAGAAGTGTTAACAAAAATGGAATGCAATGAAGGATGAATTCAAGAAACAGAGGGCAAACAAAAAAAGTTATATACAGTACAGCCAACCATATGTCAACAACATACAGGACAACAATTTTTTTTTTTTGTTTTCTGTTCAACACAACAACCTTAAAAAAAAATCTTGTCAATCTTCTTGTTTGTGTTTATGGATTTGTATGTGTGTGTATATGGTACGTGTTTGCCTGTCTCAACAAACAGAGCAATCACTTAAACCGGAAACCGGATACTACAAAACAAGTATAGGAAAGCGTCTTCAACAAAAACAACAGATAAGAGCTGACAATAAAGTAACAAATAACAAGTAAAACTAATGGTGAATAGACAAAAGTTGGAAGGGACCAACTACGTAACATCCTTCACCACTTTGGGTATTTAGAAGATTCTTACTGTGACCTATAGTTATATTCATATGCAGTCAAATTTGTGATCATTTCAACATAAAATGATTTCAATCAATCTATACACATGTCATTCGGCAATTTATTTAAGATTTCGGACAATGGAGGTCATATCAAATATAAACCTATTTTTAAACCCTTCACCACTTTGGATATGTACAGACCATCGACATGGAATCGAATCCTTGGTGCACCATTTACTTAAAATCGGACGAAACTATATATGGGAGCTATATGTAAATCTGAACCGATTTTTCCAATTTCAATAGGGTTCGTCATTGGGCCAAATAAATGAGCTGTGCCAAATTTCATCCAATTCTGATCATAGCATACTGAATTAAGTCTAGAATGTGTTACGTTATTATACCCTACACAACTATGTTGTCAGGGTATTATAGCTTTGTGCAGCCCCAAAAGTTTGTAACGCCGAGAAATATTTATACCCTACACAACTATGTTGTCAGGGTATTATAGCTTTGTGCAGCCTCAAAAGTTTGTAACGCCGCGAAATATTGGTCCTAGACCCACCTTTAAGTATACCGATAGTCATATCTCGACTAGCTGAGTCGATCTAGACATGTGTGTCCGTCCGTCTGTCCATAATAATTTGCAAACACGATACAGGCCACAGTTATGGACCAATCTTCACGAAATTTTGCATGTAGGATGGGTTCTGGCCAATGAAGATCCCTATTGTTTTTGGAAAAGATCGGTTAATATTAAGGGGATGAAATGGACCCAAAACTTTATTTTTGTCGGTTTTTCTGGTCGCTCCAGAGGCCGCAATTATGGCCCAAACACCGCGAATTTTTGCATGGAGAAGCGGATTGGGGCAGAGAATAAGCATGCATGTTTTGATAAAGATCTGTTATTATTTAGAGGGTCAAATGGACACCGACTTTTGTGTGAAAAATGACAAAATTTGTATTCTATGGTGTATATGTTTACTCCTGAAGGACATCGACCCGAGATGTTAATATTATATCCAAGAGGAGTGGTTGACCTTTAAATTGATACCAATTATATTGTCGTAGGTGCTCGGATGCGGGAGTTACACTTAAATATTTATAGGTGCTTACGTATTCATATATTATTTAGTAACCTATTACCACACTGGAGGGCGGAAATATAGCGCTGATCGCTTTAAAATGTTCCATGAGTTTCCAGTTATGGTCAAGGACAACGCCTAAAATGTTAGGTGACGATCAGATAATAATTATTCGGATTAAGTGGACCGAAATCTTAATTATTTTTACTTTTCAAGTCGAAAGCCGAACATCACAACACAACCCACGGTGAAGAGAATCTGGACAAGTAATTAGAGGGGCTGCGCTGATAATTAGTAACATTTGCTGACCTCTAGCCAGTCAAAAGTGTGAAAATATCGCGAAATATTGTCCAATCTCAGATTATAGAACCACAGAAAGTTAGATTTTCATGGATGTTGTGTAGGGTATCGTATGGTCGGTCCCGTCCGACTATACTGCTCCGCTCACTGGTTTTATATTTATTGTATGGTATGGAGGCCGAATATATGGTACCCTTCACCACTTGCGTCTATTGTATATATGTATCCTTAATATTTTATGTCAATGTTCCCTCGAAGGAACATATTCATGCCTTTCTGCAACCTATGATAAATTTAATTTAGATTTAGAGTCGTCTGCGTGGCATGGGGCAAAATTTGTGGAAAAATATTTATAGCAAAATTGATACACGCTATTCGGTACATCGCATTGTTAAAAATTTAATTTCAATCAGACACCCGTTCGAAATACGTATGGAAGCTATGGCTGCATTTATGCAAAATCGGACGAAAATATATATGGGAATGAACGGATGAACGGATCTTCTCGAAACTAAGCACACATTCGGACTTTGGTGCACCATTTACATTAAATCGGACGTAATATATATATAGGGCTATACCTAAATCTGAACCGATTTTCACGAAACTTAGTACACATCATTTCGAGTTTCACGAAACATAGCACACATCATTCTAGACTCAATCCAGTACAGTATGCCAAATATCGTGCTTTGGTGCACCATTTACATAAAATCGGAGCTATATTTAAATTTGAACCGATTTTCAAGAAATTTAACACACAGCGTTCTAGGCTTAATTCAGAATACTATGTCAAATTTCATGCAAATCGAAAAATAGGTAGGGACTTTGGTGCACTATTTATCTAAAATCGGACGAAAATATATATATGGGAGCTAACATGGGCAGACAGACATATGTACAACTTAACACACATCATTCTAGCGTTTATTCAGTACGCTGTGCCAAATTTCGTACAAACCGAAATATAGTAATTGTACCACAGTGTGGTGAAGGGTATAGTTAGAAAACAATTGCTCCAAATATTTTATGATCAACAAAACATCTGACGAACTGAAAATATCATATTACTATGCCAGAAATTGCTGAAAGATAAACATTTTGCAAAATGTCAAAGTGAAAAGAGAAATTTCTGTTGGTTTTTTCTTTCATTCATTTGTCTTTCCTGTTCGCAAAGTTCAACACTGTTTCTTTTTCATGTTTTCTTTGGCGATGGGAATTCTTAGAAATATAGCAAAAGTTCTACAACTTTATTTGAAGATTTATAAAAAGAAGAAGAAACAGAATACACAGAAATAAAACTAAATAAAACCTCAACATGAGATTATCAACGCAGTTTATGGCGAGATTTTGACGAGGTGTGGTGATGTTGAACATGTCACACATGGTGACAGGGATGCTAAATAACAGTATTGTTGTTAAGTCTCTGTATGGCGATAGGACTTAAGGAAACCAATCCTATCCTTTGAAATGAATTCAATCAGTAGCCGTTGCTCGTTCAAAGATGTGTATCGCTCAAAATCAGCCGTTGTGTCTCAGACCATTAATGTGAACGTGCGACATACCTCGATATAGAGGCATCCTTGGACATTTCTTCCATCACCAAACACACAATATGAAAATCGCTAAATAAGGGTCATGTAGATTAATCCAAAGAGATTTCGAAAATAAATGATAGCGGTACTGCAAAAAAAAATTTTATAAGATTTTAACCAGTGACAAATTATGGTAATGGTAATGTGGCGAATGTAGGGTCATTCTGAGTTGTACATCACAATTTCTAGAAATTTTCAGAAGAATTCGTGAAGCGAACAACAGTCGACGAATCATATGAATCGCGACAATGTTAGCTCTAGCACAAATGTTGAAACCAACACCATTTGGACCGGACAAAAAATGTAATTGATGTGTCATTCGTCGTACACGCTTGACATGACATTCAATTCTTTTATTCACGCAAATCAAGAAAAAATGAAAGTTAAAAAATATTAGAAAGTGCCTCATTCGGCGTGACAAATTACCTAGAAAACTGTATAAATCAGTGACCAAAATATCAATTTTTCATTATTTTAGGATCATTATTTATATATATTGAAATCAGTTTCGAACCTCTAGGCTCCTCCTCATATTTAATATACAAATATATAATATACTATTATTCAACTTCGAAAAGGAAGCTACTTCTAGTTCATGCATATCTGTCTTAACACTTAATTTCAAAAGTTTAGACACTAATGTTTTGTTTTCAACTCAAATCGAAAAGAAGAAAAAATGCAACAACCAAATCCAAAAAAAGAAAAATACAACAACCAAACTCTCATAACACATAGAATCCACAGATAAAATAAATTCGGTCATACATATATATATTGATACCCATATGCCAAACAAAAGTTTCATACATGAGTAATGGCACTTGCACCCCAAGTGTATATTATCCTTGAGAAGAAATGAAAACTATCTCAAAGATTTGCCGTATATCTGCTTATTGCGTTGTCCTAAGCAATGCATCATCGACCAAAATGTACTTTTCGGACTACGTGGAACAAAAATCAATTTCAAGTTGATACAAACCGAAAACACTCACACAAAAAAACTGAAAAAAGAATTGATTGGATTTCTTGACTTGCTTTCAATAGATGGCACAAAAAAGTTTAGCCTTTTAACCAAAGTTATGGTGTAGAAATATGTTCATCACGAGTGAGTGAGATTTTGAACAGATGATATTCTAAAATGTGATAAGCTAGTGTCGTGAGTTACATACATATCAATATGCAGTTTTAAAAAACTTTCAGTTTTATTGACACATTTTTCTTGTTTCTTTACTTTGAAATTTTTGACACTTTTGTTATGAACTAAAAATTGATATATGCAGAAATCAATTTCAATTAAACTTTTGTAGAATGGAATGTACTGAAAAAAATTTACTACCAATAAAACATTTTATTTGAGTTAAACTTATGAAGAAGGGCATATAGGATATATATAGTGGGATTGCTTTAATATCAATAATTACCAAATTAGACTAATTTGAATAAAAACAAGCGAATAAGCGTTAAGTTCGGCCGGGCCGAACTTTGGATACCCTCCACCATAGATATACTGACAGGTACTTGAGATGAAAATATAGGGAAAATGCCAAAAATTGGACCTATATCGATATTTCCACAAACCGGTTATGTAAACCACAATGCAAACTATAAAACAAATTTCAGAAATTTTTAATGGACAAATATACCCTCGGCTTTATGGATAATGAGGGTATATACACTTTGACACGGTTAAAGTGGTTTCTTTGGACAAAATATTTTTCAAAAAATTTTGATCCAAACTTTGGCCATCTTATTATTTCTTCCAAACTTAGTTCAAGTTCGAAGATGAGGAATATCGGTTCACTCCTTCTAGTACCTCCCTCACAAGGGCTAGGTCTAAATACGGGTTATAGTTCATATATAGGTCATTATCGAACCTTACGTTCTAGTTTTTTATCTCGATATCCTCCGCAGGTGTTATGATTACAAGAGAGTCTTAGAACCAAACCAAAAACGCGGAACAAACTGCATAACTATTTTAATATATACAAGTAAAAAAGCGTTATGTTCGGCCGGGCCGAAATTTGGATACCCTCCACCATTGATATACTGACAGGTAATAGAAATGAAAATATAGGGAAAATACCAAAAAGTGGATCTATACCGACATTTCTAAAAACGGATTATGTAATCCATAATTAAATAATAATACAAATTTCAGAAATTATTAATGGATAATTATACACTCTGCCTTATGGCGAATGAGGGTGTATACACTTTAACAGGGTGAAAATGTGCCTCATCGAAATATTGTTTTTTTTTTTTTTGGGGCCAAATCCGTTTCAGAAAATTAAGACTTCATCCAAACTTTGCCCATCCTATTATTTCTACCAAACCTAGTTCAAATTCGAAGATGGTGAATATCGGTCCACTCTTTCTGGAACCTCCACAAAGGGGCTAGGTTTAAGTGCGACTATAGTTCCTTATCGACCGTTACGTTCTAATTTTTTATCTCGCTATCCTCCGCAGGTGAAACGATTACAACAGAGTCTTAGAATCAAACACAAAACGCGGAACAAATCAAATAACTATTTTAATATAAAAATGGGGTTATATGGGGACTACGAACGAGGGCGAATATTAATAATTTTTGTTGGGAGATTTGTTACCCTATACGAATACAAAATACCAAATTGCAGCAAATTCGGTTGAAAAACGCGCTCAAAAACCCCAAAAAACCGAAAATTGGGGGTACCCTTATATGGGTCTATCCGACCTATATTCATAATTTTTGTGGAGAGATTTGGAACCTTTTAAGAACTCAAAATACTTAATTACAGCTATTTCGGCGGAAAAATACGATCAAAGCCCCAAAATTCTGAAAATTAGTAGGTACCGTTATATGGGGGCTACCAGAAAAAGTGGACCTATATTTATAATTTTTTGTGGAGACATTCAGTACCCTATAAGAACCCAATGTAGCAAATTTCAGCGAATTCGGTTGAAAAACGTGCTCAAGAACATCAAAATAGCGAAAATTGGGAGTACCCTTGTATGGGGGCTACCAGAAAAATTGGACCTATATTTATAATTTTCAGTGGAAATATTTGGCAACCAATAAGAACCAAATGTAACAAATTTCAGCGAATTCGGTTGAAAAACCCCCAAAATACTGAAAATTAGAGGGTACCGTTACATAGAGGGTACCGTTATATAGAGGGTACCGTTATAATGGACCTATACGTATATTTTTTGTGGAAAAATTAGGTACCCAATAGCAACTCAATATACCAAATTTCAGCTAATTCGGTTGAAAAACGCGCTCAAGAAACCCAAAATGCGGAAAATTGGGGGGTACCTTTAATTTAAATGGGAGCTATGCCTATACGCGGATCTTCGAAATTGACCTGCCTGCGGACAAAGGACGACTCTGTGCAAAATTTTGGCAATCTATCTCAACTCAGACGGACAGACGGACATGCTTAGATCGTCTTAGAAATTTACGCTGATCAAGAGTATATATACTTTATATTGTCGGAAATGATTATTTCGATTAGTTACAATGAGTTACATTGATATAGTCAGTAGATTAGTAGTGGCATGGTCAAACGGAAAATATCCTTTACATAAAATTTAATATTACCAAATCGCAAAGTGGATATGCCATAGATAGCCTCACGAATTTGTAACTTGACCGTTTCATATATTATGCAATACCCAACTTATGCAATACCCAACTTCAATGCATTAATCGACAGACACTTTTCTTGAATACGGATATATGTTCCACTTTTCCATGCCGAAGGGGTCGATCTCGGACGTTAACGAACTAGGAGTAAGAAAGATGTGTACTCGTCCGTAGTCTCGTATACTGGTTAATGTAAACAACGTTTCGGCCTCGCTCATAACCAGCTCCCCTCTCATTGGTAGCTCCTCGCTTATAGCCAGCTTCTCCGCTCTTTGCCAGCTCCTCCCTCATATACCTACTAACCGAAACCTGATAAACCATCTGTAACCAACCAGGCTATTAACGATCCGATCTACATACCCTGCCACCAATACCACGATTAGAAGTTTCCACCCATCAACACATAAAAGCTTACCTCATAATAATAATAAAGATTGAAATTGTTATCACTCGTGTTTTTACTTAAAGTTTGTGGGTCCATTGACCTTGGCAGTAACTGAGCTTAATTCAGCCTTCGTTAAAACCACTCGTTATAAATTATATCATTAAGGTGTTAAATCTAAGGGTGACTTAAAGTTAAAAGTCCCAAGGTGATAAATCAAAATATCCCCGTGTCTCTTTTATTAGTATAAATTTGTTGATATTTGTGACGCTTAATCATTCGACTCTTTAATGAAGGGTGATTAAACTTCCTCAAAATCGGTTCAGATTTAGATTTACCTAATGGTGCGTCAAATACCCAATGTTTGTCCGATTGAAGTTGTACATAGCACACCGGATCAATTCTAGAATGACATGTACTTTAACGACTTTTGCTAGAAAATACCAAGGACCTCCAACATTGGATAACATTACATCGATGTTATATGGTGAGTAGATAGAATCAGACGAAATTAAATATTTGAACTAACCCTGGAGAAAATAGTGTAATACATGACGATTTCGTTGACGAAACGTCGTCTAATTCGTGATTAAATGCTAGATATGTCATCGAGAATGTCGTGTACTTCTCGAACAGAAAATATGTTGTCTTACCCGATTGGTTAGTGTTGTCTGCAAGACACTTTCTATTGGGAATTCAAATCAACTCATACAAATACCAATCTGAAATCGATGACCAGTATGGAAAGTAGTAAAGTCGGACGGGGCCGACTAAATGATACCCTTTACCACTATGGGTAAATTTAAAAGATGCATCCTAAGAGAATGACCATTAACATGAAATTGGATGAACTTAATTATGTGACCTTTAGCTAAATGTGAACCGACTTAGATCAATCCATAGACATGTCATTTGTTCGGTATATTGAGGCAAAATTATGTATATCGATTTAAAGCAAATATCAATCAGGCACCCGTTGAATATTTGCAGCCCAATTAACACGAAGTCGGTTCGAAATATATATGGGCTTTATCTTTACTTCTACACGCGATTACGTCATTCTATTCTGAAAAAAAACATGAAGAGTTTTGTGCACCATTTACATAAAATCGGATGAAAATAGATATGGGAGCTATATCGAAATATGAACCGATTTCAACGAAACTTGTCGCAGATTAGGTTGGATAATTTCAGCACGTTTTGTTCCTAACGGACATATTTTGGGTCCTATAGGAGGTATATCTAAATACGTTATTGTGTGGTAATCGGCCAAACTTTGGGTCTTAAAATCGGACAATTTTCAGGAAACTTTACACAAATCATTCTAGACCCAATTCAGTGCGCTATGTCAAATTTAGTGAAAACTAAACCAGTAAGAAAAGTAGTAAGGTCGGACGGGGCCGACTATATGATACCCTTCACCACTATGGGTTTATTAAACAGGACTATTATCATGAAATTGTATGAAATGAAATATGTGATATTTATCTAAATGTGAAACGACCTAGATCTATCCATAAACATGTCATTCGTTTGTTACAATGGAACAAAAGTATGTAAATCGACTTCAAACAAATATCAATAGGTCATCCGTTGGGCTAGGTCTGTACTTCTAGAAAACCCATCTACGTTATTCTATGCTCAATTTTGTACGTTGTGCAAAATTTGATGTCAATCTAACAAATATGAAGAGTTTGATGCACAATTTACTTATATATGGATGCTATATTCAAATATGAACCGATTTCAACGAAACTTGTCACAGGTTAGGATATACTAATTTCATTAGTTTTGTTCCTATCAGTCATATATTGGTTCCTTGGTGCGTCAATTACTTAAAATCAATCAACTGATTGATATCTAAATCTCAACCGATTTTCACTAAACTTGGCACACATTATTCTGGATTAAACTCAAAATGCTATGCAACATAAGAACTTGGTACATTATTTAGATTAAATCGGACGAAAATATATATATATATATCTAGATCTGAATCGATTTTTACGAAACTCGACACACATCATTCCAGCATCAATTCAGAACGCTATGCCAAATTTTGTGCAAATCGAAGGATACATGTGATGCACCATTTACATTAAATCGGACGAAAATATATATGGGAGCTATATCTAAGTCTTGGCCGATTTTCACGAAATTTGTCACAATTCAAAACGCTATGCAACATAAGAACTTGGTACATTATATAGATTAAATCGGACGAATATATATATATATATATATCTCGATCTGAATCGATTTTCACGAAACTCAGCAGACATCATTCCACCATCAATTCAGTACGTTATGCCGAATTTCGTGCAAATCGAAAGATATATGGGAGTTCGGTGCACCATTTACATGAAATCGGACGAAACTATATATAGGAGCTATATCTAAATCTGGACCGATTTTCACGAAACATACCAGACATCATTCTAGGCTCAATTCAGTACGTTATGCCAAATTTCGTGCAAATCGAATGATATATAGGGACTTAGGTGCACCATTAACATGAAATCGGACGAAACTATATATGGGAACTATATCTAAATCTGGTCCGATTTTCACGAAATTTTGCAGACATCACTCTAGGCTCAATTCAGTACGTTATGCCAAATTTCGTGCAAATCGAAAGATATATAGCGACTATGCTGCACCATTTACAAGAAATCGGACGAAACTATATGTGGGAGCTATATTTAAATCAGGAGCGATTTTCATGAAACTTGGCAGATATCATTCTAGGCTCAATTAAGTACGTTATGCCAAATTTCGTGCAAATCGAAGGATATGTAGGGACTTTGGTGCACCATTTACATGAAATCGGACGAAACTATATATGGGAGCTATTTCTAAATCTGAACCGATTTTTCCCAATTTCAACAGGGTTCGTCCTTGGGCCAAACAAATGAGCTGTGCCAAATTTCATCCAATTCGGATCATAAATGCGACCTGTACTTTGCTCACAAAAATACATGGACAGGCAGACAGACAGACGGACGGACGGACATGCTTAAATCGACTTAAAAAGTGATTCTATGCATATTCTCAAAAGGAACCATGGGTCTATCTCGTTTCCTTTTGCTTGTTACAAACATATGCACAAAGACATAATACCCTGTACCACAGTGTGGTGAAGGGTATAAAAATTAAAATTAAATCGGGCGAAAATATATGGGAGCCATATCTAAATTTGGAACAATTTTACGAAACTTAACACACATCATTCTAGATTTAATTCAGTACGCAATGCCAAATTTCGTACACCATTTACATTAAATCGAACGAATATATATATATATATATATATATATATATATATATGGGAACTATATTTAAATCTAAACCGAGGTTAAAGAAATCTAAACACATCAATCTAGGCAAAATTCATTACGCTATGCCAAATCTCGAAATATATATAGGGACTTTGGTGAACCATTTACATCAAATCGGTCGAACATATATATGGGAGCTATATCTAAATCTGAACCGATTTTCACGAAACTTAACACTCGTCATTCTAGACTTGATTCAGTACGCTTTTCCAAAATTGGTGCAAATCTAACGATTTTCAAGGACTTTGGTGTACCATTTACCTAAAATCGGGCAGAAACAATATATGGGAGCTATATCTAAATCTGAACCGAATTTCACGAAACTTAACACAGGTAATTTTAGACTTAATTAAGTATACTGCGTCGAAATTCGTGCAAATCGAATGATTTTCAGGGACTTTGGTGTATACCTGAGATATACC
>NW_026876749.1:0-19786 GCF_032173495.1 Musca vetustissima
TGTATTTTTTACTTCCAAATAGTGCTAAAATTAGTACAATTGTTCCAACTTTTGCATCCCTGTCTGACTACTATGAAAAAGCAAAACCCAATGTTGCTAAAATATTAATATTACTGAAAATAGCAATTATCTTGTAAATTTAACTGTCTGTATCAAAATTCGGGTGGGGTAGGGGATGATAGATACCAAGCAACGGCTCTGATTGGCTATAACATGGCGAAGTGCAGGCTTATCTTGGTCCCTCTTTCATCTCAATTGTGGACAATGACCTCACCGCGGTGTCACCTGGGGTAGCTATTTTCATCACCCGTTGAGCTAATATGTGCCGCGAGTGTACCCATAAGAACTGTAAAAAATGGGTGGAGGCGTCGGGTTAGTTGCCCACACTCGGAAGGAATTAGTCTTCTTCCCATGGCATATAAATGGCTATCTAGTGACATTATTTGGACCATACCAATGCGGCTTCAGACCTGGCAAATCCACCATTGACCAGATTTTAACTCTGCGCCAAATCCTGGAAAAGACCCACGAAAAAACACATCGACACATACCACGTATTCGACGACTATAAAGCCGCATTCGACAGTCCTATCCGTTCAGAGGTGTATGAAGCCATGTCTGCGTTTGGCAGTCCTGCTAAATTAATTCGGATATTCAGGATAACTTTAACAGGCACAAGTACAGCAGTTAAAGTCGGAAAGGACATCTCGGAGCCCTTTACTACCGAACGAGTATTCAGACAAGTTGATAGTTTGTCGTGTGACCTTTTTAACATCCTGCTGGAAAAGGTCATATGAGAGGCAAAGGTGAACAGATATGGCACTCTGTACACCAAACAACACATGTTACTCGCCTACGCCATCGATATAATGGGTCGAACATTGCGAGCGGTAACAGCCACCTTTGAACAAATTAAGAAGGAGTCTGCCAAATGAGTCAGGCAGTAAACGGCGAGAAGACGAAGCTGATGGTATCAACGCGCAAGTCGCCCAGCAGACTCGGACCAACTGGATCTTGAGAACTACAGCTTCGAGGTAGTTAAAGATTTTATATACCTTGGTACCGCCATAAATAAAACGAATGACATCAGTTTTGAAATTCGGAGAAGGATTGTGATGGCCAACAGATGCTACTATGGTCTAAGTAAGCAGTTTAGAAACAAGGCCACCTCCCGCCAGACCAAACTCACACTTTACAAGACGCTGATACTACCCGTGCTGTTAAATAGATCTGTTTGAAAGAAAAATTCTCCGAAAGATCTACGGACCGATCTGAGTCGACGGTGAATATCGGCGTCGAATGAACCACGAGCTTTACAATTTGTACGCGGTCATCGACATAATCAGTCGTATTGAGCTGCAGCGACTACGATGGCTAGGCCATGTAGTGCGAATAAATGAGAACGCCCCAGCTCAAAAGGAATATAAAAGCGAGCCTACAGATGGTTCCCGAAGAAGGGGAAGACCACGAATTAGATGGAAAGACCAAGTAGAAAACAACATCTTGGAACGTGGTCTTTCAAATTGGAGGAGATGAGCACAAGACCGACGCGCTTGGAAATCTTTTTAAGCTCGGCTTGTGGAACAACCGTTCTGTAACAAGCCAGCTAAGTAAGTAAAGTAAGTAAACAAAATTCAATATTTAATATATAATATTTAATATTTCAATATATCAAGATATGACCATTTGTTAATCTAAATTGTGCGGCTATAACTATAAACTCAAATTGTTCTGCTACGCCAGAATATATTTCTAATACCGTATACCTTACATAGTTATGTAGTGTATAATACGAATGTTCAAATTTCAAAAACATCGTTGCCATTTTTTAACAATGTAAATGGCAAAACAACAACAACAATAATTATAATAACTTATATACCTTACGGGACAAATAATTTACAATTTGCCCAAAAGCAGAAAACTGAAATGAACGAATGTTCAGCAGAAACTGTGGTAGGGAGAAATTAATTTCTTATTTTAAATAAAAAGTGAAATGAGTTAGCGATGTCTTGCCTAAAAAGTGGCATAAGAAGGTTAGGAAAGAAAAGAAGAAATAAACATTAACATTAGCTTAAAATATTGGGCCATAATTTGCCTCGAGTGTTGTCGGTTAGTGTGTTTGTGTGTGTGTGTGTGTGTATTCAAAGTGTGGCACAATGACGAGCGAAGACGACAGAAATAAATACTGTCAGAATGTTCGACCTAGTGTAGGCAGTAGTGGTTGTGTGTGTATATATATACGAAACAAACGGCTTATAATGACGCTACTTTTGGCGACAGCTACTAAAGAAAATTCCAACTGTAGATGTCGTTGCCTCAGTTCTGGGCGAAATTCTTGAGAAACTTTAATCACTGAGTGCTTTGCCAAGGGGATGGGTTTTTTTAAGCTTCAACCCTCATTTAGTCTAAAACATGTCTAGTACCATCATTTAAGCTGCAAAATTAGGCAATTAAAAATATGCCGAAGGCTTACAAAAACAACACCATCATCATCAACATCAAGAGCAGGAACATGAACTGGGAGGCTTTTTAACATTCTATCTGTATGTACATACTCGACAAAAAAGTTAAGAGAATATCGATTTGACATGTAATATACAATATATTTATATATTCTTCAGAGAACACATATATCTAATACTGCACTGATGTTTTTGAAATTCGATATTTATATACTGTATGTCTGTATTCCATAGTTTTGGAATTAAATATCGGCTACTAACGGTATCGAATGAACCAACTTTAAATTTTACACGGGGAAGGAGAATTGACAAACTAATAAGTATGCCTGTTTTTCCAGGATAGATCCATAGCTATTTTTGAGGATATATAGCTTTATTGAGGGACTCAAATCGGCAATAGTCGGACCAAACCTCCACTGTATATATACATTGAGTTGAGCGGGTATAGATATTATGATTATATACATTTTATAACAAATCATATAATATCGAATTCAAGTCATAGTTTGCCTCCTGCCCTCAGATTGCCTAACGTTATCATCTATACCATTAATTATACCGAATCCATAACAAACATCCAAAACACAGTGTTACCGAAATAGAATCTACACAGCAAGTGATAGTATTCGCCAACTGTGTTACTTTCCACAAAAACAAAAATATTTCGATTCAAATGAATCATTGAAGGACAACCCTTAAGCTGGTTGACAGTTAAATGTTTGTGTATCCATAATGACGACGGAAATTAGATGAAATGAAAGAATGTATTCTCAAACGCCTATTCTAACCAACCAACCAACCAACCCACCACCCATCCATTGTCAGAAAAAAAGGAGAGAGTTGTGGTGGGAGGAAATGCCAAAAATATTTAACACCCCCCTACCAAACACCATCCATCCATTTGTTTATGGAACGACAAAGATAGCTGCTGCTTCCTCCTCTACCCTTCCTACCATAACATGTTATTTATTGTTTGCAAAACGACGTTTTTAATGCCGTATTTTTAGTTTTCTTTCATTCTGAAGATCTATGGCCGTTTGAAGCTCGCTGACTGAAACAGAGCAATCCATTGACTGTGGAGATGAACGTACTTTCTTGATTGTTTTTCTTAGATATCGACAATGAGATGTGAAATTTAACGTCGTTAAGATTTCTCCACCGCCTCCTTCTCCTGCTCCATACTATTGTTTGTAAAAAGTCGTTCGATGGGCTGTGTCGGGCAGGTGGAGGTTAAAATTTAGTCACCATTTGGGGGAGTTTAATGCCATCTGCTGTTTGGTCTCTTTTCAATAAATCGTTAATTTTGGCGGGAAAAATAATGTCGACTACTACTGTTGTTTCCACTTGGGCTGTGGTCGCGTCATTTAATGATGGTCATCCACCCGCACGTGTTTTGATTCCACTCTTTTATTTATTTCAAGTCGATTTAATATCCTTGGGATAGCTGTTTGTTTGTTTGTGTTTTGGCTTTATTGTCTTCATTCGTATACATACAAAGATATTTTTGGATATTTCTTGTCCTCCTTTTTTCGATTTTGGTTTGGCTTTGAATGATGTTCCTTCGTGCGATAGCAGTTAATGTCAGAACTGAGAAAATATATGATCCCAGGAAACATCAAAACGACATTTAAGAAAGAAAACAGAAAACAGAGGGTGTTTGGGTAATGATGTAAAAATAGTTAAGACTGGATATGTATTTGAAAGGATGTGTATGCGTCTCCTTGATTTGAGTTGTTTTTTTTAATGTTTAATTATAAATTTAATAGAAAGGTTTCATACTTACTAATTCTAAAATTTAGAAGTGATGTATTTATTTAAAATTTTATTTGCATGGAAAGTGCAGTAATTATCTTTGTAAAATCCAAAACGATAACCAATCAATGCCATAAAAAGTGTTAAATAAATAACAATAAATGGCTATGGATTGTATGTTATGACTACTGATACCTCGTGTTTTTTTTCGCTGCTACTTTCCAATCATCCACACATCTACAACCATAAAAAAAAAACAATTTAACCTTCTTTTTTTCGCGAACACCCACAATAATTTTCGATTTATTTACCTTTTTCGTGGTCATTTTTTGTGAATAGTGAAAGATATTTCAAATTTTTTGTTTGATTCCTTTTTTTGTAGTGGTGGCAAAATGTTTTGACAACCTATAATTTTCGGATGCGGAGGTATAATTATATGTTTTGTGTTGTGTTCAGCAACGACTCATATGTGACTTCTATACCAGAGCTGCGGAGCCATAGTTTGAGTCTATGTCGAAACATTAATAACTCGTTTCTTAACACAGACAAATAAACAAAAATGTTATAAAGAAGAAAAAAAGGTCGTTATGCTGCTGGACCGTACATTTTGAGCCCTCCGCCATATAATGCATCCCAAAAGGCGGAAATTGCTATTATAAAAAGGATTGGTTATATCCTAAATTTAGCGAGGCCTTAGGGTTGAAACATGGACCTATATTAGATATTATCTGTAAAGGAAGTTTTTTAAAAAGAATCTTGTATACCAAATTACGATTAAAGCCTTCAAAATACAGAAAATGTGATGGTGACGTTATATGGGGACAATGTCACAACGTGAAGCTATATTCTCTGCTATATGGTTTTTTCGGGTAAAACAATAAATATACCGAAAATGTGCACTAAGTCAAAATTATGGAACTATGTTAATTTTGTAGCCTTCTAAGAACCCGGAATGCCAAATTAATAGTCAGACCAAAGCTCACTCATTCCAATAAAAAGTTCGGTAAGGGAGGAACGAATGTATATATGTATATATATTTGAAAACTTAAGGATTAAGAAAATTAATTTGCAGACATGATTTCCGACCACGGGAACGTCCGAATCCAAAAATTCCAACGGCATCGAAAGAATACATGTCTGGCTCTGGTATGAACTAGGATTATTAACATCGAACATAGATTAACAAAATGGCAGACTTATGAAATTTTATTTATTTATTTTTATACCCTACACAACTATGTTGTCAGGGTATTAAAACTTTGTGCACCCCAAGAGTTTGTAACGCTGCGAAATATTGGACCTAGATCCACCATTAAGTACCGTCTTATCTCGACTAGCTGAGTCGATCTAGACATTGTGTCCGTCCGTCCGTCTGTCCATTATAATTTGTAAACACGATACAGACCACAGTTATGGACCAATCTTCACGAAATTTTGCATGTAGGAATTGCTCTGGCCAGTGAAGACCCCTATTGTTTTTGGTAAAGATTGATTAATATTTAGGGGATGATATGGACCAAATATTTATTTTTTTTCGGTTTTTCTGGTCGCTCTAGAGGCCGCAATTATGATCCGAACATCGCGAAATTTTACATGTGAGAAGAGGATTTGGCCAGAGAAAATGCGTGCCTGCTTTGATAAAGATCGATCATTATTTAGCGGGTCAAAGGGACCCTGCCTTTTGTGTGAAAAATTGCAAAATTTGTATTCTATGGCGTATATATTTACTCGTGAAGCATATAGACCCGCGAAGTTGATAGTGTATCCAAGAGGAATGGTTGACCTTGAAAATGATTCCAATTACATTGTCGTATGTACTCGGATGTGAGAGTTACACTCAAATATTTACAGGTGCTTACGTATTCAGTTATTATTTAGGTTGCGCAAAAACACACAATTGTAGGTGTGTGGATTAATTATCCATCGCTACAACAAAAATCTGCTTTGAAAAGGACTGTTCCTAGAATGAAGACAAATGTCGAACTTTGACAAATTTGAATTTAATTCGCATATGCAAGTTTCGCATCAGGGCGGAATAAATACAAGTTATCAACGTACGACCTTTGTAAAGCCACATAGCCCAATATGTCTGATGAGCCGCTTAACCAACGGCGAAACGCGTCGCATAATGGTGGGTACGTAGGTTCTTCTCCTGGCTTTCCTTTTCATTGCAAAAATTTAGATCATCAAGCTCGACTCGAAAGAGTATAAATAATCACTTAAAATCACTTTCAAATGACCACAAAAATTCAAATAACAAAAAAAAAAAAAAAAACATTACCATCAAAAACCCATTACCATTATCATGATCAATTTCAAATTTTCAATGAAGTTCCGATTATGGAACTTCTCGATGATGATCAGATTAAAATTTTGGGATGAATTAATTTTTAATATTTTGTGTGTCTTCTAGTCGAAGAAGCAACATTATAACACAACAATGAAATAAATAGTATAGCTGTACTGAATATTTGTAATATTCGAAAAATGTAAGGAAGATGTGCATTCATCTGTTGAATATACCCAAAGTGGTGAAGGGTTTCATATAGTCGGCTCCGCCCGTCTTTACTACTTTCACTGTTTTTTTTTTTTTTTTTTGTGAAAATTTCCGTGTTTTGATTACAAATCAAGCTAAGAAAAAAAGGAAGATTTTGACGAATTACATTATCCTTGTTCATTTGGAAAGAATTGCATTATTAGTTTTTCGAATTATATAAATACAAAAATTAAATTTTTTGAAACCGGTATAAATCGGGTAAATAGAATGTAGAATAATCGTAACATAGTAATCGTAACATAGAGTAGATGGTTTATTTAAAAAAACTGAAACAAATTTAAATTTGTCTATATTTGTAATAGAAAAAAAATAAATAAGTAGAATAGAAAATCGTGAACTAAATTGAAACAAATGTTTATGACTATGAAAACACTTAATAAAACGAGAATTATTGGTGTTATTGTTGCTATTTGTGGTATAGACGGCAATGTTGCATGCTTGATTGTTTTAGGCTGCTTACATACGTACATACACATATAAATACATATTACTAACTTCGTTGATTGCTATGAAAATCGAAGGTGGGAGTTCACACCATATGGACTAAAGGAGCGATGTCTGCCTGCCTGGCTGTTAACTGCTGTTCATTGAGGTTGAGTTTTATTTTTTGTGTTTTTTTCGCTTCTTGGTTTTTGTTTCAGTTAGAAAATGTGGCCAACACTTTATTCCTACCCATACACTTACCCATATAAATCTATGTGTTTATATGTATGTTTTATATAAATGCTGTAAATGTTTAGTAAGTTTATTCAGCCGCCAAAAGAAAAACGAACAACAACAACAGCGTTTACAATTTTTGCAATGTGGAAACAGTCTTTTTTATGGTTTATTTTACTGATTTCTTCGTATTATTTTTTTTCTCATCCACTTGTTACTTCAATAATTAAATACAATCGAACAGGTTGTTTGTATATATATATATATATATATTCAATATTTCCAAATCAAATGGAATATGTTGACTTAGACCGCTATGGTTTTAAGCGTGGTCTGCACCATCGCATGGATCATACGAGAAGGCTTCCTATTTCCATTACCAATCGGGATAGTCACACAAGTAATGTATTTTGGAAAATAATAATACAGGTGTGTATAAATGCTTCTCCGAAACGACTCGACCGATTTTGATAATATTTTGTATTTGGGTTCTGTAGGCATGAGACAGCCATAAGATGATACGGTTACAATTATAGAAATTTCGGAGATATACTTTAAACCTCTTCTTTCAAACGTCCACAGAAGGCAAACAGGAGATCTGCTATCTATATCAAGCTTGCAGGAGACATTCTGTTTATAGGAGACCTTCAACACGTCTGGTTTTCTATAAACACAAGATCTAGGAAGAAATAACACACATTCGAAGGCAATTTGTCAATGAAGTATTTTAAACTTCATAACCTAATTGAGAATTTTAATATTCGGCCATATTAATATTTTTGATCGGAATCGTTTATGGGGTAATTGTGCAAACATGAATAGATTTTAATATCAATCATATGCAATTTACAATTGCGAGGTCTATTGAAATTCGGCAAATATATATCTTATTGTACATCATTTGATTCATATGTATCGAATATCAACTTAAAAATATGTGGTAAATAAATCTCTAGCTAATATTCTCATTTCATTTCATGTATAGAACTTTTCAAATTTTAAGGCAGTATAATTAAAAAGCCGTAACTTACAATGTATATTATTATACAAATAATTAAAAATATAATGATTTTAGAAGATTAATAGAAAAAATTAAAAAAACTATAGAAAGTAGATTCGGCATTTTAAAGTGTGGCACATTCGGCCATATACAGAAAGAGCTATACTATTTCCTTAAATTACATATATAATGCTTGGCCTTATATGCTTATATGCTTGGCCCTTATGCTTCTATTGACGAAAATGTGATAGAGAAAAACTATTTCAGATGGTGAGTGTGGCCTTGATATGTCAAAATATATAGCCTTAAAAGTCAAACATTGAGTCGTATATTAAAACAAAATAAAACCTTTAGAGGATCTGAACTCCAACCAAACTGATAGCAAAGATAATTAGTAGGTTATGTATATGAGTGTTGAATGTGTCCCATCAAATTCCAAAGCTACACCGTGTAGGGTCACTTTCTGCTATTTAGATTTAAAAAAAACTGCAAAAACGAATACTAAATTATCATATGTTTTTGGTACACATTTTTATAATTAAGTATCAGAGGACAATAACCACCCATAAAATTTTTATATGTGTTAAATAAGTAGGGGAGACTGGGGCACCTTCGGCAATCGCGTTTTCGATATGAAGCCCTCACCGTACATCACTAGTTTGTATACATAGGTATCGAATATCGAAATAAATAACTGTCGCAAAGTTTGAACAGATACATGGGTTTTATTCAGATACATGGGTTTTTGTAATATTTCAATTCCATTTCGTAAGTATTTCGTGTATAAAACTCTTCAAATTTTGAAGACAATATTATTAAAATTGGTTAACTACGATGTGTATTATTATAGAAATGTTTAAAAATATAATGTTTTTAAAAGACTGATAGAAAAAAAAAATAAAAAAAACTTTAAAAAGTACATTCGGGGTAGATTCGGCATTTTAAATTGGGGCACATTCGGCCATATACAGATAGTGCAATATAATTTCCTTAAAATGTTCTTGAGTTTATCTTTAAAAATAATATATTAATGCGGTTCGAAATTACATATATAAGACTAAACGTGCTTGTATTGACAAAAATGCGAGAAAAAAAAAACCTATTTCTGATGGTGTGTGCAACCTTGAGGTTTCAACGACCACCGCTAGGAAATATAGCCCTAAAATTCAAACATTGTGTCGCGTATTAAAACCAAATAGAGCCTTTAAAAGATCTGAATTTCAACCAGAATGATAGCGATGATAATTACCAGGCTATGACTATGGTGCCGAACATCAAAAAAAATAAATTAAGGCGAATTTGACTTTTTTTACAAAACTGTAAAATTTTTAAACTCATACTAATATTTTATGTCTTTTTGGTACTAGTTTTTATAATTAAGTGTCAGAGGACAATAATCAGCCGTAAAGTCGTTATATATGTTGAATAAGTACTGAGATATAGAGCTCTAAACAAAAAGTGCCGAAGGTGCCCCTGTCTCCCCTACTGTGATATAGAGCTCTAAACAAAAAGTTTCGAAGCTGCCCCAGCCTCCTCTAATTTTTTTACAAATTTATTCTGTGAAAACTGTTTGATGCAAGACATTTTATGATAAATATTTAAAATTTTTTGTTCATTCGAAATCCAATTCCAGAATATTCATTAATTCATTCATTAAATTTTTAGTATAAATTTTTTCAAGAATATCCCTTCTTTGAATAACATAAAAAAAATAAAATAAGGATGTTGGTTTTATGAGAAATCTTACAATAAATAGTACGAAAACGTTATTGATGAGGACTGTGTATCTATAAATGGCATTCGAAAATAAAAAATAATAAAAACAGCAAAAAGATTTGTAATTATCATAGATGTAAAAGTTGTAAACGTCATTTAGTTGTATAAAATGCAATAAATGTGGTAAACGTCATTTTTTTCAAAATGTTCATACATATAAAATTAGTTTTAAGAATAAATAATTATTTACATACTACTAACTATTTCTTACTAGTGTCGACAAAAACACCTAAACATGTTTGAGAAGAAACTTTTTAAATTTGATATGACTTTCATTAAAGCATTGCAATTGTATGGGTTTCCGATGTGTGTAATATACAGAATAAACTCGATAATGCGCACATCGCTAATGCGGGTTATTCGGTAATCCGGACTGCATTTCACAAGCAATTGTTCGGATTGTAAAGATACGTTATTTTTTATATTTATTCATAGTTCATGACTAATTTTATTTTTTAATAAAAAAATAATTTTATGGTCACTAAATTAATATAAATTTAAATCAATTTAAAGAACTCGAGAATCTGAAAATCTCGGTAATCCGGATTGGGTTCTGCAATCAATTATACAGATTAGCTAGTTTTTACTGTACGTCTTAAATCTATGCCATTTACTTCACTGTTTTTGACACATAATCGTTGTTAATTGTATTGAACTATTTTAAAATATTTCATTTTTATGTAACGTGGACGTATACGATTTTTTTACAACAATTTCATTTTCATATAAAATAACAATTATAAAAATTAAATTATTTATATATGTAATTGTTCTTTTTCAAATAGAACATGCCGATATAGGAGCATGTAAAAACGAAAATTAAAATGACTGTGAGAAAAACCACTATTTTACTAAATTCAGAAATTGAAGAATACAAATAAATTGTTTTTAATAGCGAAGTTAAAAAATTAACATAATTTTATTAAAAACCAATACACTCGAAACATTTAATATGTATATGCCAACAACTGGTACTCTTACACTTTTACACAAATTTCATCGCTTTAAAAATTCACAAATAACATTCTTTGTAAGAAGATTTTAAAATTATAATTTAATTAAAATTAAATAAACTATAAGATTTAAAAAGTTCTTAAGTTCTCATCACACTTCCATAGAAGTGTATTATTTTATTAAAATAGAAAAAACATCGTCTAATTTAATAGATTTGATTGTTGATTTGCCGTCGGAAAATGTAAATTTAATAGAAACAAAGTGTAAACTGTAAAACAGCAAAAATACACTAAAACTAATAACATTTTTTAATTATATTTGTAAAAGGAGAAATCCACGACAGGGAACAATACTATACACACCTAATATTTTTTTAATTCTATATGTAAATAATTTATTTCATAAATATGTAAATGCTTGAAACGCCAATGTTCAATGCAGTGAGACATAAAATCGAGAAATGGTGAAATGGAAACAACAAAAAACCATAAATTACAAAATGAATGATTGTTTTAGCATGGCAAACGCAAAATGACAAACCAACAGCCAGACGGACAATCAATTGAAATGAAAGACAAAATTACAGACTGACATTACTGCCATTGTGGGGTGAGTTTCAACAACACGAGCATAGAAAAAAAAATAAAGAAAAACACAAAAGAAATTATTTGAAAAATTCCCCCTCCTTTGCAATGAATTTAAACTTAATTGCAAAAGTTCAAAAGCAAAAAATAATACTACCACCAATAACAAAAAAAATGAGAAATAACATTGAAAAAAAAACAGCAACCCGAACCACTGGCAGCACCATTAAAATTCACAATCTCACACACACACACGAGCACCGACACATTTAACCTCTCCACACCATTGCCAAGCAGTGAGTATGAGAGCCACACAGCAAATGACAGAATGATTTATTATGAATGAAATTTTCAACAAAACTGAGAAATAAACGTCAAACTAAACAAGACGGACAGCTTTGTGTCACAAACACATACAAAGCGCAACAAAACAAAAACTATCTGCTTGAACTATGCAAGTGGGAAAGAAATAGCGAATTAACAGAACGCAAAAGGCTTGTTTGGGTGTGTTAAACAGAGACGACTATAAAAATGTTGGACAATTTAAGGAGAATAATTGTATAGAGAGAATGTTAAAAGAGAATATTTGTTGTTGTTCCTATCATATGGAATGAGTGGCAAATGGAATAAACAACACGTGAGAGATTTTGATGGCCTGTCAACTTTGATTGATAATCTTTATAGTAGAAGATTGGGTGGAGAAATATCGAATCAGCCAATGGAGTTTGTTTAGGTGCTATATACGGGAGGGGAAGTGCTTAACAAGGTATAGCCTTGCATAAAAGTTTTCTTTTTGAATTATCTTTAAATTGGATTAATTAAATAACTTAATTAATTAATAATAACAGAAAATACTTTTTAAATCGATCATATTTATTAAATACAAAAGAGTTAAGTTTTTTAAAAACATTATCATCAAAAAATAATTTTGTTTATTTTTTTACATTGAGAATTTTTTTTATCAAAACCTTTGAATATTGTCAGTAAATAATTAATATTTTATTTGTTTATTTAAGAGAATAAAAATATTTGGAATGAGTTAACAAATAGTACAGAATGTGTCAAACAAGAATTCACAAAATCTGTCTCTCAGATCAAATAAAATTGTATTCTACATATAAAAATTCCAACCAGAAAGAGCACATCGACTGTACGGTGAACAGTGTTAGCTATTCTCTTAATTTCAGGGGAAAACTTAAGAGACATTTTGAATATGTATAATTGTAAAGAGAGAAATAAATATGAAATAATTACAGTGGCACACCTTCTCTTATTAGGATTAAGCTGTAGAACAGAAATTTATTTGTTTAAATTTTAAAAGTTTAAAATATTATAAGAGTACAAATGCAGAGGAAACGGTTAAAAAGATAAATAAAAAATGATAATTACTATAAACTGTTTTACAATTTCAAAATGCAAAATATTAAGTACTGTTGTCAGTTTGATTGTAATTAACAAACAAATACGAAATACAATAATATTTTATTCACGTTTAAAATACATTCAAATACATTTTTTCTTATAAAATTATTATTTGTTGTTAAGAGATTTTATATAAAAAAAATGAAAAAAGAGCATGAGCAAAAGCAAAAAGAGGTCGACACATATTTTAATAAGAGTTAAAATAATGAATAAAACTATATGTTTGAAATTATATTTATCAATACACGAAACATTATGACGAGTTTCAGTATGTATTGAATTTCCCCTGTTTCGGGTAAAAGAGTAACATAATGACCCAAAAGGAGAAATAGTATTCTCTTTATATGGTCATATATTTTGGAGCATGTTATTTAAAATTAAATAAATTTAGGCATTTTTACTAATAATATAAATTAAAATGTTAAAAATACATGAATTCACAAATTTACATAATTTTATTACAAATAGGGGAAGTTTCATGAAAAAGCTTAATATTAATGTCTCCTACAAAATATTGTACTCTTGTAAATATATTTGGTACTCAATGAACATTCAACATTCGTAAGAGATATTTTCCAATCATTCCTCACCCTTCGTTTCATAATGTAGGAATGGTGTAAGCAACCACATACACTCATATATTTAATTAAGAGAGAAATTTCGTTTTAAGAGAATGTGGAGGGGAAATTAAAGGTAATAAGATTTTTTAAGGGTTCTCTTTAACGCTCAGTAGTTGAACTCTCTCTCTCTCTCTTTGAGAGTATTGAATATGTTCGAATCAAACAACATACAAGTCGTTTCACATCAAACCGAACATACGTTACTCAAACAGCAAAAATCTTTAAATTATTTTGTGCGTACAAATGTTACATTCGAAAATGTGAATAATAATTTGTTAGTATTAATTATTTAAACGAGAATTAAAAATTAAATATAACAAATAATATATAATAATATCTTTATATTAAATAAGTTGGTCCAGTCATATTACATATTTAGAGCATTTTTCCTGAGAAACAATTATTTGTAGGATGTTTTTAAGAAAAAAATGTTTCTAAGAAAAAAAATCTCTAAATATAAAATTTGACTAATTTAATTTCATTTTATATTACCTTTAATTTAATGATATTTCAACGTGAGCAACAATAATTGTGGAGACAAAATTTGTGTATACATTGATTTTAAAATATTTGAATTTAAATTAAAATAAAAAAATGTTCATAATAGTTAAGAACAATGAGATCTTGGATTATGCCTTTTACAAAGTTAAATTATAAAAAGTTTTTTTCAATACGAATAAAACATTTAAATTTAAACATTAACAAAATATGTATTTCAAACCAGTGAGCGGAGCAGTATAGTCGGACAGGGCCGACCATATGATACCCTACACAACGTCTATTAAAATCTAATTTTGCGTTAACAGGTCAACAAATATTACTAATATTCAGTAGACGAGGGCTTTACTTGTCCAGATTCTCTTTGCCGTAGGTTATGTTGTGAGGTTGGGCCTTCAATTGCGGCTTATAGATCGACTCAAAAAAAAAAAAATAAAAAAAAACACACACTTCATCCCAAAATTATTATCTAATCATCATCGAAAATTATAGGCGTTGTCCTTGACCATAATTGGAATCTCATGGAAAATTTTAAAGTCATCAACGCTATATTTCCGCCGTCTAGTGTTGTAATAAGTAAATAATGTCTGAATACGTAAGCACCTGTAAATATTTAAGTGTAACTCCCACATCTGAGGACATACGACCATTCAATTGGTACCAATTTAAAGGTCAACCACTCCTCTTGAACATACTATCAATTTTTGTGGTCTAGGTCCTTCAGGGGCAAATATATACGCCATAGAATGTAGGGGTTTTCCCACATTTACTTTGAAAATTTAACTTTGCTTTTTAATTGAAACTAAATAGCCTTAGATTTTGGTTTATACATATTTTGAATTCATGTAATACACATTTTTTCATTCTTGAAAATATTTTCAACTAACGAAGTTGGTTTTTATTAAAATAAATAATTATTAATATTTTATAATAAATTGTGTTTTAACCACATAGAATACAAATTTTGCCATTTTTCATACAAAAGTCAGGGTCCATTTGACCATTTCATTCCCTAAATATTAACCGATCTTTACCAAAAACAATAGGGGTCTTCATTGGTCAGAACCCATTCTACATGCAAAATTTCGTGAAGATTGGTCCATAACTGTGGCCTGTATCGTGTTTACAAATTATAATGGACAGACGGACGGACGGACACACATGTCTATATCGACTCAGCTAGTCGAGATATGACGATCGGTAGGACCAATATTTCGCGGCGTTACAAACTCTCGGGGCTGCACAAAGCTATAATATCCTGACAACATAGTTGTGTAGGGTATAAAAATGGTTTCAATAAAATAAATAAGAATTCAAATATTTTTCGTAATAAAGAACAAAAAAAAAATAATAAAAATAAAAAATCACTTCTAAAATCTGTTCCGCAGCCCTCTAGTTTGTCAGACATCATTTACACCATTTGGCATATCCTGAACAAATATTCCTACACTTTCCTTGGGATTCAAATTCTAATTGAATTTGCGCCGATTACTTTGTCAAAGAAGTACACAGGACAGAAATGATTTGTTTTCTATAAGAAAAAAATTTGCATCGCAAAACCATTATTTAAAATGTTCTACTTTCGCCATTTTAGACGTGTATTTTGGATCAATACCCTGCTGAACAATTACCTCTTAGGCAGATCGAGAAGATGAGTCTGCAAAATCCTAAAATAGGCTTTATTGGAGTCGTCCCACCACCAACAACAACCCCATACCAAGACGTTTCCTCCACTGTGCTTCATATGTCGCCTTACATTTTTTCACCAGGATGGTACCAGTAATATTGTTTACCGTCGCATTGGACACGGTTGAATTATAATTCGTCTGACCAGAATACACCTTGCCACTTATTCACTGTCTGTGATCTCTTGGCAAATTTAAACGATGTATTTTAGCTGTCGCACGATGTCGTCAGTTCATATCAAAGATCCACGTTTCAGAATACCTCTTGTACAAAGCAGCCTGAAAAAGTAACTTTCGTACGACAAAACCGTTAAATCTGCAATGTTTTTAATATAATTTTTTCTCTTTTATATCGGTCTAAATACTCGCACAGGTGCTCTATAGAATTCATATCCGTTGAATCTATTGGGGGTTTAAGATGTTTCACAACATTATTTTGCAACCAATTCCTCACAGCGATGGCAGAATGTTGCTGGTTGTTACCTTTGGAAGAGGTCCGAACTTTCAAAACATAGTTTACCTATCAAATTTGTCTTTTTATACCCTTCAAAACACTGTGGTGCAGGGTATTATGTCTTTGTGCATATGTTTGTAACATACAAAAGGAACCGAGATAGACACATGGTTCCTTTTGAGAATATGCATAGAATCACTTTCAGAGTCGATGTATGCATGTCCGTCAGTCCGTCTGTAGATGTTAAATTATAAACAAAGTATGAAATTTGACACAAGTCACTAACTTGTCCCAAGGTTCAGATTTAGATATAGCTTCCATATATATTTTCGTCCGATTTAAGGTAAATGGAGCACCAAAGTCCTTATATGTCTTTCGATTTGCACGAAATTTGACATAGGGTACTGAATTAGGTCCAGAATGATATATATTTTCCTCCGATTTTAGGAAAGTCCCTATATATTCTACGATTTGGACGAAATTTGGCATATCGTAATAAGGTCTGGAATGACGTGTGTTAATTTTTCTGAAAATCGGTTCAGATTTAGATATAGCTCCCATATATATTTTCTTCCGATTTTACAGAAATAGTGCAGCAAAATCCCTTTATATCCTTCGATTTGCACGAAATTTGGCATAGTGTACTAAATTGAGTCTATAATGATGAGTGGCGAGTTTCGGGAAAATCGGTTCATATTTTATATAACTTCTTTATATATTTTTTGTCCGTAACGCAAAATTTTCTATCCGGATTTTGAGATAATAATTTTTAACTATTTGAATTTACCAAATAAACTTATATGCGTTCAATTTGAAAGCAAAAAATTTTGATAATCACATGTATTTCGATTCTTCATAATGTGCAATATTCTACCCCTAAATTATTTTAAAATAGTTTTTTTTTCAAATATGCAAGGAGTGACGTTGGAGGAGAAACATTAAACGAATCAATTTAAAATCGTTAAGTTCGGCGGGATCGAATTTTATAATAATACACATTCATATCAGTAATAAGACACAGATGACAGTTCAAATAATGCTCAACAATGTTGGTTGCATAAAATTACAAATATTTCACACTGGTGCTCATCAATTTTATGCGAAGTGTTAGTTCGTCAAAAAAAAAAAAAAAACTACCGTTTTGTGTGGTCTACAGATACGTTTGTAATTATTTCAAAATTCTTCTGCAAATGTATTTGCATTTTCGAAAATATTTTGCATCAGACATACAAGTATTTGACAGATATATTATACGGAACTTTTTTTTTATAATACAACTAAATTTTGAATAAAGTTCCGCGGCTCTAATTTTTTAATACGAGACATTTAATAATGTAATTTGATTATTCACACACACACACACATTACAATTAGTTGCAAGCGATTTACTTGTACGAATACACAACCCGTCCTCTCATTATTTCAAACAAATTCTCACAGAGATTTCTTGAAATTAGTAAGAATGCTCTTTATCGCCTCTACACTACCTATAATAAAATCATCCTTATGAAACGTCATCGCAAAGAGCATAGAATTGAATTGAAATTTTGTGCAGAAATTGTCTTCGGATTCCTTTATGTTGATGTTCTCCCCATCCGATTACGAAGTATAACTGTAAGTATAAGGAAGCGAAACTGCCAATAGATAAAGCTACAACTACAACAAACTGAGGAAAACAATGAACAATGTCTGTCCGTCCTTCCGGCATTTTTGTTGCAAATATGCAGACACACAGACACAAACATTCACACTCACGTACCGATATACATATATTATCGGCACATACAAAAATTTAATGTGGTCGTTAGGAGTCTGGCGTCAGTTGACTTATGTGTTAGTAAGGTGCAACAGCCATAAAATATAAAAACCCGTACGTAGAAAATATTTCTCACGCTTAAAGCACAAAACACGTAAAAACGTATAGTGGCGATAAGGATGAAAGAAAAAAAAACCAAGTAAACGCGCGCGTAAATTAAAAAGAAAAAACTCCTGTGAAGAAATCGATAAAGTAAACAACAGTGAAATTCAAAGAACAAAGGAATAACTAAGCAAACATAAATACCCATACATGTATGCAAACACACACACACACACATACGCACGGTAATAGCAAACATCCTAGCCGAAGTCAAGCACAAAAAACACAAACAACAATTGAGAAGAAACCAAAAATTGAGTAGTGTTATAAGGATGTGTCGACATTTCTCTCAGTGTATTGTGTCTAGTGTTGACGCCTGTCAATCAATCATCTTTTGTTGTGAGATGTCTGTCAAAAAATTTAGGTTAGAAATGTCTCAATGGAAAAGAAAAGTGTTATAAATCAAACTACAAATCTTGTGTAATATATAGATGGTCATTTTCGAATTGTGTTTTTTCTTAATATTGTTCCAATATGAAGAAAAATATATTCTAATTAGAAATGTCGTATTGTTTATTTTTCCTTATAACATGTTCCTTTTCTTTGTCCTTATTATCATTCATTTGTTTCACCCCACCTTTCTGATACATTTAAGCAGATTTCATTTGGTTTTTGTTATTGTTGTTCAACACTTTACGCTACCAACTATAATTTCATTCACTGTAACGAGTTTTTCTCTCACATCTTATAAGGATACTACTCTCTCCACACGTTGTATTCTCAGAAAAACGGTTGACTGTTATTCTCAAAATGTCACTGGTTTGCTCAATTGTTTTTCGTGTAACAGCGCCCTCAACCGCATTCCACTTTATTTACTCTAAATTTTATGTTACACTCCAGTTTATGTTAAAATATGTCTGTTAATTAAACATAATGTGGTTTTTTAACATTGCATTTTATTGTGTTATTAAAATAGTTTTCTTGGTAAAATAATTTATAAAAAATGTATTTAAATTAAGGTGTGAATAAATACTTTCGGAATTGTAATTCTGCAAATGTCGAGCATCATCAAAATCCAAATAGAATCAAATAAGATTCATGGTAAGTATGTTGGATTTATAAGTAAAGACACGAACCATCGTGATATGACATATAAATTAACCCTTAATATATTATTTGTGCACTCTACACAAGTTTGTAGTGGATAATGGTTATTTGCAAATACATATTTAGGTAATTTTATTTCTAACTGGAAATAGTCGAAATGGACACATTTGATGAAAATGAAATTAACCAAAAAACGAAAGGTTTTTATATCTACTAGAAATATTTAAAAAATCAGAAAAATTAAATATTTTTTTTGAATAGGTAGTACGGACCATATTATATAATATCTGAAGATTATTTCATGCAAATATTGACACCGACTGCGCCACAAATGGTTGATCCGCTTAATCAAATTTTGGCAGCATTTTTTACGTACCCATTGATACTTTTACGTAC